>NC_060142.1:642189550-642492606 GCF_021461385.2 Schistocerca piceifrons
CCAAGGGTGGATCCTCAGCAGGTCTCCAGTGTGTTTTCGCTACAGTTTCCTAGCGTTGCGACTACTCCTATGCAACATAGTCGTCCTCTAACAACCTCGTGAAACTTTATGACGTTCTCAAATAGGTCATTTGTACTTACTGAGAAATCTAACACTCTTTTGAGGTACCATAGAATTTACTTTTATTTCTGAAGATATCACACCTTTAAGTATGACGCTCTTTGTTGTGTTTGCCAGGAACTCTTCAACCCTCACTATAGTCAACGTATTCGTGTCGTGAGAGTCAGCAACTACACTGATACTTTCAGTCTCAGTTGCACATTAGATTATATGTTTCGATCACTCAGGATCATCTTCAGATCTACGTAGTTGCGTCAGCAACCCGTCCTATCTGCTCAGAACTACATATGCATTGTCAACTATAATCAGGATGAAATCGTTACCTTACGCAGTGCCATTAACTTGGGTATTTTAGTATAAGAATGCTGCCCTTCCAACGTATCCTTAACTTGCAGAAAAATAAATAAATTCAGTCAGAAAGGAAAAACAACTGAAATGAAGTATTGTTTTCCTCACGTTTATGTTACTATATAACATAAAAGATATGAATACTTAGAAATTGAAAAATGATCAAAAATGAAAAACAAACACGAAACAAATGACGGTAACAGATGGTATTGACGGCTGGTCAAGTTAACATGACGCCTCCCACAAAATAATAACAACAGTGTGTCACTAATGTATGAACGTCTAGCTGGATGTTTAATAGAAGATATATTGGCTGAAATACCAGTGCCGCAGGTCAGACGGACTCGCTGCAGGGAAGAATACGCTCCTCAAAAAAAGATCTCTAATATGCATGGGCGACAGAAGTTGCTCATCAATGTACTGCTCAGACAGTGATGCGGAATCTACTCAAACGACCGCTACTCCTGAGACCACGACCAGTGCAACCTTGCAACAAGGCGAGTGGAGAATCACTGCTGGACCCCCCCGTCTAACCGACACTGTAATCTCCGGCGGATATCCGTCGAATGCCTCGAAAAATGTTCTCTTTCGTCCCTTACCTGCATCATCGCTGCACGTAGATCGTCGCCAAAGATTGTCGTTTCCAGTCGACAAGACGCTCGCGCAATTATCACCAGAACTCCCTCCTAGACAAGGCATTTCCCAGTGGGAAAGCTTGCTATCGAAATTATGTACACCCCCACAACGGGTTCTAGCGTCAACGGCGGTTCTGCAGCCGTGCCGCAATATCATTCAGAGCACGCGGTGATCGTACAGCGTCAGAAACGTTGTGGTAGTCCTTTGGCTCCTACGCTACGCTGGCGCTAGAGGAATATCTCTCCCGCGGCAAACAGTGCTCTTAAGCACGTAAAGGGACCAGCGCCGTCTCAGCCGGAGGGCATAGCGTAAGGCAAGGCACCGTACAATGCCCTGTGGCGTGCCGGTCGCTCACCTGGCCTCCTAGGGATCAGAATACATCAAAGGCGAGGATGCGGCTTGTGTCCACAATGAGGCACGGTCCTCGCTTTTGTGACAGGCCAGGCAAGCCTGCGTGTCTTCCGAGAACTGCTAATCCTGTAAGTAGGATGTTTAGGTTTTTATATTGGTAACGCCACGTAGCGCTCTATATGAAAATCACTAGTTGTGCTGTGTGCAGTCTGTGGTTGGGTGGCATTGTTCTAATATTCGCTATTGTAGTGTTGGGCAGTTGGTTGTTAACAGCGCGTAGCGTTGCGCAGTTGGAGGTGAGCCGCCAGCAGTGTTGGATGTGGGGGGAGAGATGGCGGAATTTTGAGAGCGGATGATCTGGACTTGCGTCCATCAGAGACAGTAAATTTGTAATACTGGATGTCATATATATATATATATATATATATATATATATATATATATATATATATATATATATATATAATGACTTTGAACACTATTAAGGTAAATACATTGTTTGTTCTCTATCAAAATCTTTCATTTACTAGCTAGCTATGCCTATCAGTGGTTAGTGTTTTCAGTAGTTAGAATCTTTTATTTAGCTGGCAGTATTGGCGCTCGCTGTATTGCAGTAGTTCCAGTAATGAAGATTTTTGGGAGGTAAGTGATTCATGAAAGGTATAGGTTATTGTCAGTCAGGGCTATTCTTTTGTAGGAATTATTGAAAGTCAGACTGTGTTGCGCTAAAAATATTGTGTGTCAGTTTAGTGTTGATCAGAATAAGTAAAGAGAGTAATGTCTGAGTATGTTCAGTTTTGCTCAGCAGTTTGAAAAGCAAATAATGTGGGAGGTTTATCAGCACAGTCATTTCATTAATTTTTCTAATGGGACGTTTCATATGTCGACCCTTAGCCGAGGATACCTCACGGGAATCTTGTGCTTTTTTCTTGTAGTTTGTGTAGTTAGTGCAGCTATTGTTTATTGCTAGCGAGTAATTATAGAGGGAATTTCCTTTGTAGTTGTAGTTTTTCATTGTTGTACAGTAAAACAGTTGTGGCATGCATGTAGATTTGCACCAAGTATTTCGCAGCTGCGCTTGCAATTAACGAGATATTATTTTCAGTGCTATGTTAATGTGTTTTCTTATTTTGCTCTTCAAATTGTGCTTTTCTGTGTTATCATGTGAAATATTGTGACAATACTGGCGTGTGAAAAACGTAACACTAGGCTCCAAAGTAAACCGAGAAATAATAGTGACGACGAGCGTAGCTTATCAGCACCACTGTGTAATGAATTAACAGACATTCAAAGTAGTAATTTGGTAACTGTGCATAGGGAAATGGAGCGGGCGGCAAATAATGATGTAGACAGCGAAACAATTAGTGAACAGGGAAGCATTATCGATCGATCGGTCGGCAACAGCTCGCCTCAGGAATCCGAAATGACAGGACACAATTTTGCAAATACTGTAGATTCAGGTTTTTGCGTCCTCACAGTTTTCTCAAATAAGTCAAGACACATTTTCTGCTTTTCAAAATGGGAATATTGCCGGTTCAAATGCACTGCCAAATAGCACTGAGGAACATGTTTCAGACACCAGTGCATTATTACTACAATTAATGCAACAAATGAGACAAAAGCTTCAAAAGATAGACACAGTGGAACAAAATCTTCAAAAGTTAGACACAATGGAACAAAATCAGAGACAAACACAGCAAGAGTTAGACGCAATGGAACAAAATCAAAAACAGTCACAGCAACAGCTTCAAAAGTTAGACACCACGCTTGAACAAATACGTGAAGGTTTAATTGCTGAGTTACTTAAAATCGAATATAAATGTCAAAAAGTCTGTAATGACGTAAAAACACAAATTTGTGAGCATTTTCAACCTAGTTTTTCGCGTCATGAAAATGCATTACAGAATCACGAAGCAGCCATAAAAGAACTGCAAACTATTGTTCTTGAAAATCACGACACCTTGCAAGCTAAAATTGACTCAGTTGCATCTACTGATTCGGTTACGCAACTTGCAAAAACTCAGGAAAACTTAAAGGACACAGTAGATACGATTTCAACACAAATGGAGACTCTGAAACTTGGTTCAGAAAAACACACTGAGGAAATCAGTTCACTATCGGAGAAAGTAGCCAAACTTTCGGATCAGTTCACTAACTTATCTACGAAGGTAGATGATACTCTGAATGACACAAGACCGGTAGTCTTTAATGACACAGAAGAGTACGAACAAATTAGAAAATTCAAACAAAATCAGAATGAAATCAATACACAGTACAAAAGAGAAATCCAGGAAGTAAAAGATCAGTTGGCACAAGTAATACAAGAATTACATATTTCAGAGGACACTCGCGCTCCAAGATGGGAAGAGGGACTTAGAAATACGGAAAAGCTACAAAATAATAACACATGGCATTTCGGAAAGTATGAAAGAAATTGGCAATGTGCACCGAATTTTGAAATGGAACCGCCCACACGACGTAACAATGACCGATATGCGAGTTGCCGACACGATGATTTTGACTATAAGCTGTTCATTACTACATGTAAATCCAAAACATTTAAGAATTCTGGCAACGACATTCATCCACAAGCAGGCTCCATCAATTCTCTCATTGTTTTCCTCCCAACTGGTCATTGGAGCACAGATTAGAATTTATGTGTGGCTACTTAGAGAATGAACCAGCTGTAAGAATGCAATCGGTCATTCACGATTGTCACAGTGAAGGAGAATTTTATCATGCCTTCCTCTCAGCGTATTGGTTTCAAGCTACACAAGACCGAGTAAAACATAGCATCATAATGATGAAACATTTCGAACAAACTGAATTTTCCAGTCTTGTGAAATACGAGGGCGGTTCAGAAAGTAACCTCCGATTGGTCACAGTGCGGGTTGTGGGGGGAGTAGCGACGCCATGTGTGCGTTCACGCACTCAACAGGTCAGTCGGCATCAAGCCGTGGTCGAATGAACGTCGTACCTGCGCTAGTTTAGTTTTTGTGGCAGTTTGAAATGTGTGCTGCAATAGAAAACCCCACCAAATGTGAAGTGCGTGCTGTCATAAGGTTTTTTACAGCCAAAGGATATTCTGCAGCAGCTATTCATCGTGAGCTTTGTGCCGTGTACGGACCAAGAGTTATGAGTGAAGGAGTTGTCCATGAATGGGTACGTTTATTTAAAAGTGGATGAGAAAACGTTCATGATGAAGAGAGGAGTGGTAGACCATCATTGGTGACTGACGAACTCGTTCAGACAGTTGATGCAAAAGTTCGTGAAAATCGACGTTTCTCAATGTCGGAGTTGTCTACTGGTTTTCCACAGATTTCTAAGACCCTCTTGTACGAGATAGTGACAGCAAGATTGGGTTACCGTAAGTTCTGTGCACGATGGGTGCCCAAAATTCTTACCGACCATCACAAAACTCAAAGAATGGCCTCTGCATTAGACTTTCTGTCACGTTATGAGGATGAAGGAGAACCATTGTTAAACGGAATCGTGACCGGTGACGAAACCTGGATTAAGTACGTGAACCCTGAGACAAAAGAACAATCAAAGATGTGGACACATTCAAATTCGCCTACCAAACCAAGAAAAGCCTCGCAAGATTTTTCTGCCAGAAAACTGATGGCAACGGTGTTTTGGGATGCCAAAGGGGTGTTGTTGGTTGAATTCATGGAACGTGGTACGACCATTAATCAAGACGTGTACTGTGAAACAATAAAAAAGTTACGACGGGCTATACAGAACAAACGCCGTGGTATGCTGACTTCCGGTATCGTTTTTTTTGCACGATAACGCCCGTCCTCACTCTGCTCGCAGAACAACGGCCCTTCTTGAGTCCTTCAAGTGGGACGTTATCAACCATCCACCTTACAGCCCAGACCTGGCGCCAAGTGATTATCACCTCTTCATGCATTTGAAGAAATGGCTCGGGTCACAGCGGTTTGATGACGACGAAGAGCTCAAAGATGCGGTCACAGGCTGGCTCCAGGCACAAGCGGGTGATTTTTATGCAGAAGGAATTTCAAAGCTTGTGAAGAGATACGATAAGTGCCTCAATCGCTATGGAGACTATGTAGAAAAATAGTGCAAAGATGTAGTTGTAAGATGTATATATTAAAATATTTTTATTTAACTTGGTGTATTTTTTTAAATCAACCGGAGGTTACTTTCTGAACGGCCCTCGTATTTTGAAGATATGTTGCACAAGAATCAGTACCTGTCAAACCCATACAGCCCCTCAAAACTCATCCGTATTTGCTTAATCAAATTTCCTGAACATTTATGACACATTATTTTGGCGGGACGTTGCAAAGACGACATTGAAGCTTTTCAGGGACTATTAAAAGAATTGGAAATTGACACTGACAATCACGGAACGCGAAAACAGGAGCACAACAATTACAGGTCACATCTGTCACAATTCCGCAATGACAGAAATAGTAGCTGGACACGACAAGGCTATTCTTACAATGTAAATCGTGATCAAAACAGACTCCACCGGTATGACAACTGTTGGCACAGTGGTAAGAATTACAGGGAAAGATCACCTCTCCGCGGTAATGACTATCACTGAGACAATCAGAGAAACAGACAATATGGGAACCAAAATAATTATTATCGAGGGAGACAGAATAAATTCAGATGCAACGGTCCACCATGCAGTTACGATTCTGGGAGAAATTCTCCACCACATGACCGACAAAAAAGAAACTATGTAAACTACCGACAAAATGACAGTCCTGAATTTCATCAGAACTGACGGGATTCAAACAGGGCAGGGCCCTCTCGACAAGGTGAATTTGTAGAAGTTAGGTCTCCTAATCCTAATAACGACGCGCTCCAACAAAGAGACAGACAAGGACTCGCACCGCAGGCAGCCACGTGCGCCGGCTGGCTCAGAGAAAAATAACATAGACGCTAAGCTTGAGAAAAATTCCAGTATTCTTTACCGACGAATACCGCATGATAATTTCGTTCAAGTTGAAACTCTGAGTACTATGAAGAGTAAAGGATTGCACCACATTTCACATGTAAATCCGTTTATTGAGAGATAATCTGTTTTTTTAAGTTAGTCTTTGCTATAAAATTTTTCACTTCAAGTTACTAGTACCCTTTGTCACACTTAGAAACTGTTAACATGCAACTATATTTTAAAGTTAACTATCCAGTCTAGAACCTAGGGAACATATTTAGACAGTAATTACGAATTCATTGTTATAGTGAACAGACACCACACTGGTATTGTGTGTGTAAATTCTTGCTTGTTAGTTGCACGATTACGTAACGACTATAAGGCTTACATACTTAGAACATATACCAGTACTGCTAATGAGATTTTACTGCAACATTTTGCTTTACTTGAAAATACATTATGGATTTAAAGTACTTTCTGTGAGATACCAGATGACACAGTGGTTAGTTTATTTGACAGCTACATGACTATATCATGACGCTACTAATGTGTGACACAATTTACATTGTTGCTTTTGCGGTTTATCTGTTTTATATCTGCACAGTTTTTCTGAATTCTTCTGGAAAGGAAAACATGTTTTAGTAGTAACTTTTGTGGTATAGCTACAATGAGACAGCCTTTTCTGTAGCACCACAATACGTTACAGTACAGTACTTACTTCATCACAGCAATAAGCATAACAACTATGATATCTATACACATAGCAATTCACTTTGTTTATTATGAGGTAAGTACATTGACCTCTACAGAACTTTGCTTACGGACGACGATAATTACGACACTTGGCACATTTTTTACCTTTAAGTAATGACAGAGATTGTCTTACAACAAGACATACAGTTTAGCGCTACAGTACACGTATTTGAGTGATTGATTTTGTACTTAAAAAAATTTATGTTTAAAGATTTTTGAATTACAATGATACAAAGGCTTTCTGTGATACATTTCATTCCATGGCTGTAATCTGTAACACCTGAGGGTATAATTACATTAATCCTAAGGGGGGTACACGCTTACTTTGTGTACCATGTGTCTGGCAAGCACAAGGAGCCCTAGCTAATATGGTATTTGCTTATACAACTTTACTCATCCGTACCATATTTCTCCAGCACATAATTATACAGCTATCTGATCATTTAACTGAGAGAGACAAACACTTTTTTTTACTACATCAGTGACAGATGTTTATGCAATTACACAGTTGGATAATTTCACACTTCTGAAATGGTATTTTGTCTGTACTTCGTGAACTGTTCATATTTTTTTGGAACCATTGTGATACTATGAGAGCTTTAAATGATGTATTTGGTATGGGATCATGATTTTTAAAGTATGTTTGAGGTAGATGACACTATTGAAATGAGCAGAGAATTTTTTTTAGGTTTTGACATTACTGCAGAAAGCTACGACGTTTTTGAGATTTGACTGAGTTGTTATGATGTTATTTTTATGACGACGATGTGTATTATGCTGTTGAGGTATGTTTATGATCAATAAGCTGATGCTATATGAGGAATTTGGTTATGACACATATTTATAATGATGAAATATTGAAGAATGTCGACGAATATGTATATGTGTAATAAGGTAAAGAATAATGAGTAGTGGTTAGGGAATCTGATTTGTGAAAAAGTATGTTGGAAACCAAGAATCATACTTTAAGAGTGATGAAATGTGTGTAAATGCGGAATGTATCACAATGTTGGCTAAAATTTTTGGACACTGTTATATTTATAGGATTTTGTTTCTACACATTTGTGACGCAAATTTTCGACCTGTGAAAATGTTTATATGAGACTGTCACTGTAGCGGAAACTGCTGCCGTAAATATTTCAGTAAGAAAGCTAAGTGACCTTGACGTAATGCGTTGTGGGAGTCCAGCTGTGCCAGCCGCCTGGAGAAACAGCCATTAGGTGAAAAAAACAAGAGGCCATTATCCTCGCTATTGACATTTCTTTGTAGAAAGCATTGCAAATACGACACGCTCAAACTTGAAAACATATGATTACACTGTGGAGCTCTTCATTTATGATATTTTCTAAAATGCCTAATGAAACAATGAGAAACATTTTACATCTATTGTCTTTCTAGTTGAGAGATTGCTCATTTTGTTTAATATCTAGTTTCTAGATGTACTGCAGCATTGGTTAAAATAAAATTTAATAGATGTACTAATATACTAAAATGTAGACTGTCACGGCCAGAAATATCATGTCCATTATAATTATCCGGGCTGTTATGCCGTGGTCGGTTGATGAATTTTGTCTCAATTCCCAACGTTTCGTCTCCGACTGCGGGAGACGTCTTCAAGGGGGTCCGTAGGTCGATGGAAGGTCCAACACACCCACTGGCTCGCTACTGACTGCCGCTAAATTCCGTGTCCGCGCGCTCGCGCGCAGCGGTGTGACGTAACGTGTTTTGAAAACGTCAGTGCAATTCGCTGCTGTCCATCGCTGTCGATCGCCGTTGCCATCACCCAGTAGTGGACGGGTGGTACACATCTTCTTTAACACCGGCATCCATATACCGTTTAATTTCACGCCCTCCTCCTTTCGGTTGAAATTATTTGGGTATTTAGCGATTTCGATTGCCTCCCTGTAGAGCCTTTCATAGTATCCGCTTGTGGCCGCTAGTACTTGCGAAACGAATATTGTGGTACCCTGGCTGGAAAGCATGCTCCGCAACAGCTGATCATTCCGTTTCTCCTCTTCTACAATTTCCCTTGTGCTCTTCCAAACGTTAAGAAACAGTTCTTTTAGTTGTACCCACTCCCGCAGTCGGAGACGAAACGTTGGGAATTGAGACAAAATTCATCAACCGACCACGGAATAACAGGCCGGATAATTATAATGATCGGGAAAGGCACAACGCATTTTCAAACGGGCTGAGGAGGCCTTACTACGAGAGCGCATTCAGCAGACCCGACGGGACTTGGCAAGCCCAAACTGTAAGTTAATGTCTCTCCATATTACGATAAGTAATAAACTGTGCAGCAGTGGCTGGGATGAAATTGATAGACTACTGCATGATACCATGGGGAAGCGTATGTTGACAACGTCTAGTAGACGGAAGAAGAAGTTTGATAATTTGCTACCTAATCAGACTGTTCGGCATTTAGACGTTTCCAGGACCGTTATCAATTTGTCCAAACGTTCGTTATCTGACGATGAGACATCTGTGCTCGCCAAGGGAGGAAATTTTGCTATTAGTCCGCGTTTTGTGCCCACGGAATAAATTATAGCCAGTGTAGAAGCAGGAATTCGCAGTGTGGATTCTGTAACAGCTGAAGAAATCCGTATAGAAACAGTGAGAATATTAGCCAATGCAAAACCGCCGAAAAGTAATATAACTGTGGGTGAGAGAACAGCTTTAAAACTCCTGAATGACGACGATAGTATTTTGGTTCTCCCAGCTGACAAAGGAAGCGCAACGGTGGATATGGATGTGGCCGACTATCAGAGTAAAATTACTGATCTATTGGATCCGCAAGCATATAGGAAGCTGAATAAGGACCTCACTAACAACGTTCTCAGAACTGTGTCGCGGTTAATAAAAAAGTCCTCCATTGAAGAGAGTGTACAGAAAGATCTCTGCAATTCGGTTGCGCTACCACCGAGGCTTTATGGATTGCCCAAAATTCATAAAGAAAATGTGCCGTTAAGACCGTTAGTAAGTGCCATTGGCTCGCCCACCTACTCGTTAGCCACGTTTTTGACTACGCTGTTGAAACCACATGTGGGCCGTTCGGACTCTTATATAAAGAATTCGACACATTTCATCAGCAGATTGAATGGCATAGTGGTCCAGCCGGAGGACATATTGGTCAGCTTCGATGTGGTATCGCTGTTTACCATGGTTTCACTTAATGATGTATTGGAACAGCTGGATGGAATTTTTCTTGCCGATATTTTAGAACTGTTTAAGTGTTCTTTGACGACCACATACTTCAAGTGGAAGGAACAGTTTTATGAGCAAACGGATGGCGTGGCTATGGGAAGCCCCCTAAGTCCCGTAATTGCAAACTTCTTTATGGAGAAATTCGAAGAACAGGCCTTAGGTACTGCCAGCAAAAAACCAAATGTATGGTTTCGATACGTGGATGACACGTTTGTGCTGTGGAGACATGGTAGGGAGGAACTAAGCCGGTTCCACGAACATCTACACAGCATAAACTCGAGAATTCAGTTTAAAATGGAGGAGGAGGTAGACGGCAAATTACATTTCCTCGAAGTGCTTGTTTTTAGAAACGAAAATGGTAGTTTGGGCCACTCAGTATACCGCAAACCCACGCACACGGACCGTTATTTGCACCGGGATTCGAACCACCACCCACAACAGAAGCGGGGTTTTATCATGACGTTAGCGGACAGAGCTAGAAATATTTGTGAACCTGAGTTGCTCGACGCTGAGATGGAACATCTCCACAATGCACTAATGAAGAACGGATATTCGTCCGCCGAAATAAAACGTGCGTTGAGGCAGCCACGCAGAAATCATACTGACGTACAGGCTACTGCAAAATCTAAGGTTTTCCTGCCGTTTGTTAAAAATGTAACGGAAAGAATAGGGATAGCGGAATATTACCGTAATTTACAAGCCCACCAGGAAGATACAGGAATACCTTAAGCCTGCCAAGGACGCTCGCAAACCTTTGGAAAAAGCTGGAGTGTATAGGATCCCATGCAGTTGTGGTGATGTTTATGTGGGTACAACTAGAAGAACTGTTTCTAAACGTTTGGAAGAGCACAAGGGAAACTGTAGAAGAGGAGAAACGGAACGATCAGCTGTTGCGGAGCATGCTTTCCAGCCAGGGAACCACAATATTCGTTTCGAGGAGACGCAAGTACTAGCGGCCACAAGCGGATACTATGAAAGGCTCTACAGGGAGGCAATCGAAATCGCTAAACACCCAAATAATTTCAACCGAAAGAGGAGGGCGTGAAATTAAACGGTATACGGATGCCGGTGTTAAAGAAGATTTGTACCACCTGTCCACTATTGGGTGATGGCAACGGCGCTCGACGGCGACGGACAGCGGCCAATTGCACTGACGTTTTCAAAACACGTGACGTCACACCGCTGCGCGCGAGCGCGCGGACACGGAATTTAGCGGCAGTCAGTAGCGAGCCAGTGGGTGTGTTGGACCTTCCATCGACCTACGGACCCCCTTGAAGATGTCTCCCGCAGTCGGAGACGAAACGTTGGGAATTGAGACAAAATTCATCAACCGACCACGGCATAACAGCCCCGATAATTATAATGGACATGTACTAATATAGTTATTTTATGCCTACAGATCCAGTAAATAATAATTTTGTGACCTACTTCCAAGAAAACGAGGGAACATAAATAGACATTTCCCTTCACAGGAATTGCATAAATAATCTTTTTACAATTTGGTAACTTGTCTGCTAGAGTAAGTTCTCATGATGCATCACTCTAGTGTTAAGATGTGACATAGGTATTAAACATGGCCATCTTTACTGTAATATTTTTTCTGCTTGAGCTTTGTAATGTTTAGGTATAAGTTATTGCATTTGCTGCTGCTGCTTGCCAAGCACAGTGCTTTTAAATTTCACTTTGTATTGCTCTGTTAAGCCAGTTTTACTACTGATTTATTTTTCTTTTCGCTGCACATTGGCTTTGCTAATTTATATATATTGCTGCTTGCTTTGCCAATTTGCATTTTTTTGTCATTGCTGTTTGTGTTAATTGTTTTGTGCTGCTGCATTGCCTTGTCCCTTAGTTCAGCATCTGAGCTTAGTAGATTTAAGTTAGCTTAAGATGGGGTAGGCTATATAAGAGAATGAGTTGTGATGAATTGGAAGAAATGCATTGAAAAGCTAAAAAAAAGTGAAATAAGAGGAAAACATCTATGATGTTGGGTTGGACTGCAGTACCAAATGTCACACTAAAAAAAACCCTGTCCTGTCCTTTTGTGTTATTCTACTATGTGTCTATGTACCTTGTGTATTTGAGTTCTTCCTGTCTTTATGTGTTTATCTGATAAGACTTATGTTGTAGAATTTTTCTAATACTCAGCTGCATTCACTGTGATGAGGAATACTGTTATCCTCAAATATAAATTGCATTTATAATATGTTATTTACTTTGTAAAGGTGTTTAGACGTTATTTATTCTGTTTTGTTTTAAAGCTCACGTGTGAAGTTCATGTTTCGAAAACTATTCTCATTGTTTTATATATTTAGTTATGTCATAATTCCTGTAACACTGATGTATATGTTTATATCTATTCTTTTGTAAAGCCTGTATTACTACAAATTTTATCTGTATTATTATGTTTCAATGATGTTTTCTGTATCTTTGTAATTATATTCTCATGTTATAAAATTGTAATTGAAACCAGTTCATCAAATTAAGTAACTTGTAAGCATTCATTTCAGTGTACACATTTCTGTTGGTAATACTATATGCACAACATGGGAGAAGTTGGGACTGTTAGTGTTTGCACGTGTGTTAATAATTCAGCAAGGGACTGGTTAACAGCATTGCTGGTTCTAAGGACAATTCCTAAAACTTTGTGAGTCCACAAGTGGTGGTTTATGGACTTGCTATATAGTACAATACACTTCGATTGTGATTGTGCACCTGCACAGTCGCAACAGATGGCTGCTGACCGTCTCTACAAGGACTGAAGTGGGTCTGCGCCTTTGATGACCCACCAATACCATTATTTCTACAAGGACTGCAGTGGGTCTGCACCTCTGGTGGCCAACCAATACCGTAATCTCTAACAGGACTACAGTGGGTCTGCTCTGTGATGACGTACCTACCAATATTCTTCAAAACTTCGACTGACTCTGCTGTGGGTTTGCTCTGTTGTGGACCATTACCCGTCTGCATGTCAAGAGTCAGCACTGTCTTTGCATTGGAAGGACAACACTACTTCTTGAAGACTGCATGGAAATCCACTAATTCCATGTGCATTTTCTTTTACTGCTCAGACTTTGAGAAAAACACTGCAATTTTACTGTGATGAATGATAAGGACTGTCTTTATGGACTGTGAGAAAATCTTTGCTTTTGACCAACAGTGTATCAATAAGTGTGTGCATTTGATATCTTTGTTATTATAATTATGAAAAATTTTATCAAATCATTATTGGCCACTGCCCAAAACAATTTCTAAAATTTTTTTTGGGGTGCATGGGGACTATGTAAGTGGACTGTTTAGGTTTATATATTGGTAACGCCATGTAGCGCTCTATATGAAAATCACTGGCTGTGCTGTGTGCAGTCTGTGACTGGGTGGCATTGTTGTAATATTCGCTATTGTAGTGTTGGGCAGTTGGTTGTTAACAGCGCGTAGCGTTGCGCAGTTGGAGGTGAGCCGCCAGCAGTGTTGGATGTGGGGAGAGAGATGGCGGAGTTTTGAGAGCAGATGATCTGGACTTGCGTCCATCAGAGGCAGTAAATTTGTAATACTGGATATCATGAACCTATATATATATATATATATATATATATATATATATATATATATATATATATATATATATATAATGACTTTTAAACACTATTAAGGTAAATACATTGTTTGTTCTCTATCAGAATCTTTCATTTGCTAACTATGCCTATCAGTAGTTAGTCCCTTCAGTAGTTGGAATCTTTTATTTAGCTGGCAGTAGTGGCTCTCGCTGTATTGCAGTAGTTCGAGTAACGGAGATTTTTGTGAGGTAAGTGATTCATGAAAGGTATAGGTTATTGTTAGTCAGGGCCATTCTTTTGTAGGGACTTTTGAAAGTCAGATTGCGTTGCGCTAAAGATATTGTGTGTCAGTTTAGTGTTGATCAGAATAAGTAAAGAGAGTAATGTCTGAGTACGTTCAGTTTTGCTCAGCTGTTTGAAAAGCAAATAATGTAAGAGGTTTATCAGCACAATCATTTCATTAATTTTTCTAAGGGGACGTTTCAATCCCTCCTCAGCATTGACCTCGGCAGTGGGTCCAGTCGCACATCGTGCCGTACTCACCGATACGAGAAAAGATACACCTATAATTACCGTCAACTATTAATCCTAGCGGCAAACAAACTCTGTCGTTACATGTTATACATTCATTTAGCTGCCCAGATGGGTCACTATATAACTGGAATGGCTATAATGCCTCTGTATTGATTATGTATGTATTGTATTGTATGAAAGAAAGCGACCCCAAAGCCTTGGCCACGTTTTATTACCCTCCACTGGTAGACTTTTTTTCGCTTAGGGAGTGTCATACCTAGCTTATTGTAGTGAGACATGGAAAAGACAACAAAAATTAACAGACATGAAAGTGTTCTTGATCGTTCCGACAAATAAGGGGAAATGGGGGGAATCCTTTGCCAACCATCTGATTCCACTAATATCCAAATATCCGCCAAAACAGAGACGTATGCAAGGATATCAACTCAGTCGTCACTTACACGCTTATTTTCTGAACACAAGGGCTGAATGCCTTATAGGAAGCTGCAGATGACCACCTGGTCACAGCGACTAACCCTAACACAAATTTTAAGACAGTCAAAATCTACACAAGTGTACCAACGTGTCCAGCAAGACAACACTCACTCTTATTGAGGTCAAAGTTATAATTTTTCTAGTGCAATCGAACGTGTTTTGTTTAAAGAAAACACTGTCTCTTGTCTCACAAGCTGCGACATCGTCGCGAAAAAACACAGTGACCTGTATATGTAATAAGTTTCCTTTAATCTACGTCTATGGACACAATCTTTTTTGTTTGACAAATTACCGGTTTCGGGCTTTGATGACCATCATCAGATCTGTTTCATAAAAACAAAGTCATAATGTACTGCAGCCATAGTGGCATCGTCAAATGTTAAATGCGGAATAAGCACCAACATCGTCAAATACATATAAATCACATCACATGCACGAGTCATGTTGTCAGTAAAACTACTGTTTAGAACAATCTGCCATACAGTTTTAAACAGTAGTTTTACTGACAACATGATTAGTGCATGTGATGTGATTTATATGTATTTGATAATGCTGGTGCTTATTCCGCATTTAACATTTGACGATGCCACTATGGCTGCAGTACATTATGACTTTGTTTTTACGAAACAGATCTGATGATCGTCATTAAAGACCGAAACCGGTAATCTGTTAAACAAAAAAGATTGTGACCATAGACGTAAATTAAAGGAAACTGTCTCTTGTGACAATGATCTCCCTGAAGAATCCGAAAGAGTAAGAAAATTTATCTTTGACGTAACATCATTTCATAAGAAATTCTTTTCACAAAAGCAGTTTCTCTAACTACACTCATTCCACAGTCATACACATAAAAATACCTTTTCATAATGTAATGAACAACGAGTTACCAAAAACTGCGGAAAATATGGAAAATTACATGTTAACGTGCAACATTTTGTGATTAACCAGCTAAATCAAGCACAAATTTTATGCAAAACACATGTTATTTGTAACTGCCCCAATTAAAAACAAAACAATACTTTTAAGTACGTGAGGATAATTCATCTTGTATCGAAGTGAATTTGAAGTTTATCACGTGAATAAAGAATAACATTGGAATATAAATAAATGCTTAAATGTGGTATTTCGGTGAGGACAAAATGGTGTGTGAACACGAGCTGTGATAATAAACGTAAACAATTACATCAAGATGGTGTGTGAATGCTTAGAATTATTGCGTGAAAATAGTGTCAGGTGTATTGTGATACAGGGAAATCAACAATAATATACAACAAATGGAAAAACATAGACAATATGTCAACAGACTGTAACAGTCGATACAATGAACAAGATTTACACTAGAGACAAGGTTACATAATAATTAAAACAGATTATCCTAGGGAAGTTCCTATAAGTGACCGTTGTGCCACAAACAAAATTCAGAACACAACCCTAGGCATGAAGAATCAATGTTACTATCATCTGAGGTTATTCATTCACACGACACACGATTATTTTGCGCTTCACTCGTTTCCAGTTGTCTAGAGACGTAGTATGGAAAGAGAGCGCGGATCTCACGGGCAGAGGGTTATCAGCGGTTATACCCCAGAGCGTGGTGCAGGCTGAGCGGAGTTGGACGTCCTTCCATCAGTAGTGGGAAGTGGCTCAACTGGACTCTGTGCTTCCGTCGTCGACTTGGCACCGCGGCAGAATGATCAATTGCTTAAACTCGAAGTGTAAGAAGGTAACGTTGTGGGTTCCTTCATTGTTCCTGCAGTGGTGCTTTAGTGGAAGTACAGGCCTAATCAGAGCCAAGCCTCGTCACTGCTTCACACTCATTAGCGTAGTGACAGGATTTGCGTGTGGCAAGGAACCTTAGGATGATGCAGTCACTCTCCTGTCGACTCTTGTCGCATATAAACAAGTCGGATAGCTGTTTCAGAAGGCGTTTAGAACGTAAAACACTGATTGAGTTCTGCTGTAAGTTTCAACTAGTTACAGCGAAGACACTGTTCAAAAATAACAAGAGGAGGAGGTACGCTTGGCAGAGACCCGGGGATACGGGACGATTTCATCGGAATTACGCAATGGTCAGACTGATCCCGAAAACAGATGTTGAATTGTAAGGCGTACCAGCAGCAGATAAAGACTCTGATCACAATTTAGTAATGATGAAAGGTGGACTTTGTCAGAATCGTCTTGAAGAATCGACGTGAAAAGAAGTGGTATAGTGAAGTACTGATGAGTGATGAGATGCGTTTAAGGCGCTGTGGTGACGCAGATAGTGCGTAAATGATTAAAAAATGAAAAAAAAAACAGAAAAGGTAATTGAAACTTCTAAAAAGACTAAACACACAAGTTACTCAGAGAAGTATAGGTGCAAAGAAAGGTAACTCGAGGAAATCCTGGGTAATAGAACAATTACTTTAATTGATCGCCGAAAGGAGGAAGCACAAAAACGTTCAAGAAAGTGTAACACCATGGCTCTTATTTTGCCTTTTGCTTTGGTTTAATGTTACATCGTTGAGCTTCTGTAAATGTGTTTGATTCAATAGATAACACAAAATTGTATACTCTTTTCTTTGTTTAAAACTTTGATGTCATGGTTTGATTCTATGTAAAGTAGTATATCTTCATTTAAATTCTTTGTCTCGATTGGAAGGAGACAAAACTTATTGTATACATTTGGAATTTGGGTGAATAATTTTTTTGTAGAAATACTAATATGTGCAAATGTTCTGTTTTATTTAATGTGTTTGGTTGCTGTTATGTAAACTGATGATCCTCACTTAGGGTTCTTAGTTATCTGTATGTAAAAGGTGTAGTGGTTCCCCTCGGGAATGGAACTGAGTAGCGCGCGCAAATTGTGGCTGGCCTAGGTATAAAAGGTGGAACCAAGAGTCAGTCGGGGACGAGCTACCAAACTGTGTACTGTCATGTTAAAGTTGTATATGGTGTTGGTTCCGAGAGAGGATTTTTCTGTCACTTTCCAATGCTTTGGATGGATGGATAAATAGGTGGAACGATTCTGGAATTGGTATCCATCATCGCCACCAAGAAGGGACAAAGTCCGGCAATTCTGCTTGCATATCCACCTACCAACATGCAGTTGCCACCACATTGCGCAGTCACTGTAACGGAATGCTATAATAATGTACAGTGAAGGATCTGCTTATTGGATGTGCTACTGTGCTCAAATATAAGGTAACTTATAATTGAATTCATGTACCTACCTTGATTTTTCCCTATCACAACACCTTTCAGGTTCCTCTCCATTTAAACTATGATTACCGAGTGTCCTAGTTTGTGGAAAAAATGAAAGCCTCAGAACATTAAATAATGTTGTTTGATCTTTGGCAAGAAGTGAGTATTTAGATTTACTGTGGATTTAATGAAATTGTGGGAGGTAGTAAATGTAGTCTTGTGAAAGCCTCCCAGGGATGGAAACAGTCTAATTTAAAGTTTTATGGAGTTTCAAAGCCTCCTATTTAATCATTTACTTGCAAGTAGAAGACTGTGGTTATGAAGACAATTTGCAGTTTCTTTTAAAAATTAAAGTACTTATAATTGAGGCTTATAAAGTTTAGCTTAGTTAATAATCATAGTGCTACCTGTAGTAAATTTTAAAAGGTGAGTCAGTTTCTTGCAAATTTGTCAACATTGTGTTTCACTGTAGTAAAAGTGGAAAACTGCAATAGTAGAAACTTATATGTTCATGATTGCTAAGTGTTTGTCTCTCTTGTGTATTGGAAGTGCATATTAATAGTATAACAGGATCCACAGTTGTCTATTGTGCTAATTCTAGGTAACAAGTAACGGGAAGACCACTATTTATGAAAATCATAATTTCTTTATTCAAAAGATAGTGAGAAGCAACCTGTTAGTGGATTCCAATTAACTTTCATTTTAAATAGTAAAGTATTTAGCTGAGAGAGTCTTAACCTACGTCCAATTAATGATTCTGCAGTGAATAGTAATAATAACGTTATAAAGACCATTCAGTATGAATAAGCACTGAAAGTAATAGTGTGTTTCGTTATTTGTTATATTTATGCAAATAGTTTTGTGCTGCTCTAGCTGTTTGTTCCAACCTTAACGTTAACATATGCAGGTGTCAGAGTTCATTGCACTCGCGTGTGGCCCAGTCTAGGCTGTGTTTGTCCGTTAAAGTTACGCATACTTACTTTCTTAAACGAGAACGTTAATTTTTCTCTTGCCTAATTAGGCTGGCGACCGTTTTCCTTATTCTTTAAACAGTGTTGCTAGGCAAAAATATTGTTTGTTACTGTTCAAATATTTGCGTAATTCTTTGATTTCCGATAAACCACATCCGTTAGGTACAACACGGTCAACATAACAAAATTCCTCTCAGAGGGTAATACTGCTCTGTTGCTTTATACCGTAATTGCTTTAACAAGATAGTTTTATTTCACGATCTGCCTACAGCTTTAAGGTTATGGTACAGCAGTAGCAGACGGTAGTGTAGGACAGGAATACAGCATGATTAGTCACTGATAATAAAATACATTGGAAGTGCAGGGAAGTCAAGGCGAAACTGCTACAAGAAAAATATGAAAAACTCGAAAAAAATACTCGTCGCATGGATTGAGTCAGAATATAGAAAGTCAAAACAAACTTTGGTGAAATTAAAAGAAAGGGAGTCAGTATAAGAGTACAATTGGAATTTCGCTGTTAAGCACAGAGGACAGATAGGATATTCCTTCGGAATTTCTGAAATCGTTGGTGGAAGCTACAATATAATGACTACTCAAGTTCGTGTGTGAAATCTATGAGACTAGAAATATGCCATGAAAGTTTCGGAAGAATACCTCCCCCATAATACCGAAGACAGCAAGGGCAGATAACTGCGAGAATTATCGTACAATCAGCTTAACACCTTACACATCCAAGGTGCTGGCGAGAATAATATACAGGACAATGATAGAATAGAAAAGAGAACTGAGGACCTGTTAGGCAGAGATCAGTTTGGCTTTCGGAAAGGTCAAGCTATTAGATAGGCAGTTATGACGTTGAAATTGATAAAGGAAGACTTAAGAAAAACCAAAAGAAGGCTTTATCGACCTAGAGAAGGTGTTCGACAATGTAAAATGGTGCAAGGCGTTAGAAATCGTGAGAAAAAAAAGAGTAAGCTGCAGGGAAAGTCGGATAAGATCATTATGTACAAGAACCAAGAAGGTACAATAAGAATAGAAAAGAGTTCTCTGATTAAAAATGTTTAAGACAGGGATGCACTCTTTTGTCCTTACTGTTTAAGCTACACCGTGAAGAACTAATGTCGGAAGTAACAGGAAGTTTCCAGAGTGGGACTGTAATTTAGGGTGAAAAGATACCAGAGATAAGATTCGCTGATTACATTCTGTCCTCAGTGAAAGTGAAAAGAATTACAGGACGTCTTGAATAGGATGAATATACTACTGAATACAGAATATGGTCTGCAAGTAATCCGAAGAAAGACAGAAGTAATGAGGAGTAGCAGAAATAAAATAAGGGATAATTAGGGATACAGTTAATACTAAAACTGGTGATCACGAACTAGAGGAAGTAAAATAACTCTGCTACCTTGAATCAAAATAACAAATGACGCATGAGGCAACGGCGACATAAAAGCACAGTAGCACAGACACTGAGAGCATTTCTGGGCAAAAGAAATCTACTACTATCAACCATAGGTCTTAATTTGAGGAAGAAATTTCTGAAATTATATGTTTTGAGCACGGAATTGTGGGGTGGGAAAACCGAAGACAATCGAAGCATTTGAGTTGTACTGTGGAGGGATGTTGAAAATTAAATGTACTCATAAGAAATGAGGAGGTTCTCCCCAGAAATGGGGACGACAGGAGGTTTTGAGAAACACTGACAAGAAGATGAGATGGAATGACAGGGCACGTGTTAACACATCGGGGAATAGCTTCCATGGTGCTTGCGGGAGTTGTAGAGGGTAAAAACTGTATAGGAAGACAGAGATTGGAATATATCCAGCAAATAATTGAAGACTTGGGTTACAAGTACCATTCTGGGATGAAGAAGTTGGGATAAGTTAGGAATTCGTGGTGGACCGCGTCAAACCAATCACTGACTCAAAAATGAAAAAAAAAAAACCGGCTTGTGTAATTGCATTAAACATTATTCGTTTTTGGTGACGGAAATCTGATTCACGGAAACAAGATTCTCTGTGTACACAGCGATCTAATTGGTGGCGAAATTCCGCGTCGCAGTTTGCCTGCGCTCAGGTGGTAGGTATTCGGTAGCGGGAGGGGGTGGGGGGTGATGGTGGTGGGGGAAAGGGGTGGAGCCTGGGCTGGCCTACCAGGCCCGTCCGGAATAATTGATGCCCTAATTATCGCTGTTGATTGCCGCTTGCTTTGTTCGCGTCTGCTTGGCGCGTTTCACGTTCGCCTGCGTCTTGATTGCTTCGTCTCTGGTAGCGTCGCATCCTTGAAGTGGAGATGAGGACTCGGCAGCTTGCTCTGTACAAGTCAGTGATGAAGTGTCAGTTGATGATGGACACAGTACCTACACCGGCAACTTCCTTTATGTAGCGCAAGACTTGGAATCTGTGACGAAATTGGTGTCAGGTTTTTTAGTGGAACTTTTTATCTTTGGTTAGTGGGAATCAGTGCTCTTCTTAAAATGAAGTATCTCTATTGGATACAGAGACGTATATGATTGGCGCTGGAAGTGCTGAACTGTGACATCTGAGGGACAGTTTTCGTTGATATTGATGAAAACCGTTTGGGTAATATTCTTGAATCAAAATTTTTTGTAAAAGAAATGTTATGATAAACGAAATAGGAGCTACATGAGGAAGAGAGGCTAAAATTATATGGACATTTAAAAAGAATGGAAGAAACATGGATTACAAAGAAAACTTTTAAATACGTTAATAAACTGAAAAGAAAAACAGTAGGATGGCTAGAAGCAGTGAAGAAAGATGAAAACAAAATAGGTGCTCCAGAAGAAATAATACGCGACAGGAATCGCTTCAGGCTATTGATAGAAAACGCAACCTACGAAGAAGATAAGCCAAAATCTCGACCAAAGAGAATATGGATAGATGATCAGAGATGAGCGGTTGGAGAGAAAATGAAGTCCTGGAAAGAAGGAAGAAAAAGAAACACCGTAGGTCCATAGCTCGCCAAATTCATAAAACAGACCAATACCTTTCCTCTTCTGGTTTGTCAAATTTCATCCGATTTTGACATTCGTGTCATTCATTGTCGTATAGAGTACAAACGAAATCAACATCTTCTCTAACTCTTTGTTTTTGAATATATCTCTGATATAAGAATTGAGTATAAAACAAACACATAGAAAGTTTCTGTTTAGGATCCTGTAAAACGAAGAAATTCGGATGAACAAAATGACCCAATGACACATACACTCCTGGAAATTGAAATAAGAACACCGTGAATTCATTGTCCCAGGAAGGGGAAACTTTATTGACACATTCCTGGGGTCAGATACATCACATGATCACACTGACAGAACCACAGCCACATAGACACAGGCAACAGAGCATGCACAATGTCGGCACTAGTACAGTGTATATCCACCTTTCGCAGCAATGCGGGCTGCTATTCTCCCATGGAGACGATCGGTGGAGATGCTGGATGTAGTCCTGTGGAACGGCTTGCCATGCCATTTCCACCTGGCGCCTCAGTTGGACCAGCGTTCGTGCTGGACGTGCAGACCGCGTGAGACGACGCTTCATCCAGTCCCAAACATGCTCAATGGGGGACAGATCCGGAGATCTTGCTGGCCAGGGTAGTTGACTTACACCTTCTAGAGCACGTTGGGTGGCACGGGATACATGCGGACGTGCATTGTCCTGTTGGAACAGCAAGTTCCCGTGCCGGTCTAGGAATGGTAGAACGATGGGTTCGATGACGGTTTGGATGTACCGTGCACTATTCAGTGTCCCCTCGACGATCACCAGTGGTGTACGGCCAGTGTAGGAGATCGCTCCCCACACCATGATGCCGGGTGTTGGCCCTGTGTGCCTCGGTCGTATGCAGTCCTGATTGTGGCGCTCACCTGCACGGCGCCAAACACGCATACGACCATCATTGGCACCAAGGCAGAAGCGACTCTCATCGCTGAAGACGACACGTCTCCATTCGTCCCTCCATTCACGCCTGTCGCCACACCACTGGAGGCGGGCTGCACGATGTTGGGGCGTGAGCGGAAGACGGCCTAACGGTGTGCGGGACCGTAGCCCAGCTTCATGGAGACGGTTGCGAATGGTCCTCGCCGATACCCCAGGAGCAACAGTGTCCCTCATTTGCTGGGAAGTGGCGGTGCGGTCCCCTACGGCACTGCGTAGGATCCTACGGTCTTGGCGTGCATCCGTGCGTCGCTGCGGTCCGGTCCCAGGTCGACGGGCACGTGCACCTTCCGCCGACCACTGGCGACAACATCGATGTACTGTGGAGACCTCACGCCCCACGTGTTGAGCAATTCGGCGGTACGTCCACCCGGCCTCCCGCATGCCCACTATACGCCCTCGCTCAAAGTCCGTCAACTGCACATACGGTTCACGTCCACGCTGTCGCGGCATGCTACCAGTGTTAAAGACTGCGATGGAGCTCCGTATGCCACGGCAAACTGGCTGACACTGACGGCGGCGGTGCACAAATGCTGCGCAGCTAGCGCCATTCGACGGCCAACACCGCGGTTCCTGGTGTGTCCGCTGTGCCGTGAGTGTGATCATTGCTTGTACAGCCCTCTCGCAGTGTCCGGAGCAAGTATGGTGGGTCTGACACACCGGTGTCAATGTGTTCTTTTTTCCATTTCCAGGAGAGTAGAATAGATCGATATGCTGCCTGCTGCAAGAACTGTACGTTGCAGTGGCTATAGTTATCGCTATGTGAGTCTAATGAATTCTGCTCTACACCGATACGTGTCCATGTTTACCCTTCATGTGAGGTTTTGAGACACAACGTCTTGAAAGAAACAATGCCATGAACCAAGCAACCTTACGAGCTCCAGCTTACGCACCGTGCTCCGTGTTAAACGGAAGAAAACGTACGTAGGTTCTTGTAGGAGTACCTCGTTAACTCTGTTTTCTGCCTCACTCCACTCTCTATGAAATGCTGAGAGGTACAAGTCTTGCCAGCAGTGGCGGATACCTTACGTTCCTCAAGCGGCTCGGTACACACTGCGGTAGCAGCGTCATTTTCACGGAGGTCGTAAAATCTTTTATGTGGCCGGCAGTTTCACATGCCCGTTTTACGAGTCGGCCAAGCAGCAGCTCCAGCCTCGGAAATTCAATTATCTGGCGCCTGTTGTCGCGCGCCTCGCTGCTTATGACGCGGCCACTTTAAGTTAACATTTCAGCAGGCTCGCTTTGTCTTTCATTAGTCAGCTTTTTCTGCATTTGAGGGTGTTCTTACGCCTTTCAGCGTCAGTAGAAGAGATAGTCTTGCCGTTAACAATCAGAAGTTTGTTTTAGGTCGATCGTTAATCGTTTCATATTCTTCTGTTAAGAGCCCAATAGAGGGTTGACAGCAGCAGAGACAGCCAGAAGAATTTGCGCCCTGCGTGGGGATAATGACACTGGACAGAGCACGGCAAGAAAATGGTTTTGTCGTTTTAAGGAGAATCGTTTCGACGTTAGTGACTCTCCAGGTTGAGGAAGATATTCGAGGTTTGCTTAAGATCGTTGAAACACATAAATCCACGATGATCCACGTCAGCGTGCAAGGGGACTTGCAAATGTGATGAAGTGTGATCAGTCCGCCAACGGGAGACATTCGCATGCAACGGGGAAGTTTCAAAAATCATACATGTGGTTACCGCATCCTCTAGGTGAAAGTCACGATACTCAGCGATTGGCCATATGTACATCTCTACTTGCTCGTCGTCAGTTGGCTCGTAAACAGTGCCAATGATTCCTATCCCGTATCGTTACTTGTGAAGAGAAATGGTGTCTTTATGCTAACATAAGGAAAAGGAAGGAATGGTTGAGCCCAAACAAAGAAGCAACCCCGAGTACAAATACCTGCACGCATCCACGAAATATAATGTCATGCTTGTGGTCGAACTGCGACGGTATGGTGAACTAAAAATTTCTTCCCTGAGATGTAACCATCACTACTGACATTTGCTTCAACAACTGAGACTTCCTGCAATCCAAGAACAACGACCAAGAAGTCTGCGTTAGGTATTCTACTCCGCAATAACGCCCAACCGCATTCTGCTAGATTGACAGAAAGCACTGTACAGGAGTTGGGTTGGGAAGTCATTCCGCACCAACCTTGTTCACCTGGATCTTGCGCCCTCAGGTTTTCTCATTTTCCACTCTCTATCGAACAGACTTCGTAGAACTTCCTTTGAGAATGAAAATGCGCTAGAAACATGGCTCTTCACCTCGAAACCACGTGATTTCTACAGTAGGGGAATCTTTAAGGTGCGTCCACACTACTCGTGCTCGCCGGACTTGTGCTCGTCATATTCGTCTGTCAGGAGACTTGTCAAACTTGTCTGACTTGCGCTCGTGCTGCTTCTATCTTCGTCCACACTACTTCAGTCGCTTGCCAGGCTTTGGCTCGTGAAGATCCGCACCGTACTCGCAGCCGTGACCAGTGCCAGTTTCCTAATTTAAAAATGGACGAAGTGGTTATAGCAAATGTCAGCTCCCTTGTGACGCGCCTTTTAGCTGAGGAAGAATGTAGACTAAGACGCTCAAAAGACCCAAGAAAACGCAGGTGGTGGATGACCACAGTTGTCAGAAGAAGAAGAAAATATAGTGGGAGTGATATGATGGATGACTTGAAAGTTGGAAACACATTGCAAGAGATTTTGCCGTATGTTCGCATCCGATTTTAAATATCTGATAAATAGTTTGGACCGAAAATATCAAAGGCTGACAGCAAATTTTGGAAAGCTATACCAGTTACTGAGCGGTTGGCACTTACGCTCAGATACCTAGCATTGGCGATTCCTACACCAGCCTCAGTTTTTTATTTAAAGTCTCCAAGCAAGTGATATCAAACATTGTTCCTGAAGTATGTGCAGCTCTTACTGGCACCGTGAAGGAGTTTGAAAAGGTAAGTTTATAAATTATACAAAGTTTGTTATTAATGCAATTTTATTAATCAGTTCATAAGGCAAGAAATAAAAACATTTAGATTTAAAGCATGAGAAACAATTAAACGCAAAGATTATTACTTTTAATTATTATAAATCAAGCAGATCCCGAAAATGTGGAGAGCCTTGTTCGGCGTTGTCAGAAGTAGAAGTAGAAGTAGATGTCTGTTGGAAGTTGCTTTGCATCTCCTCATCGGCATGAACATGTTGAGTTGAAGGAATAGGTAAATCCGACGAGCAACTTTGGTCGCTGTTAGTTGAACTTGGTCTAGAATGTGCGAAACAGCCGCTTCCTGCTCTGAAAACCGTCTCGAAAAATTCTTTTTTAACGAAAGCACGTGTTCTTTTGTCCACGGACTGTAGAACGTTCACTATTTACTCTCCATAGATGTCAAACTCGTCTCTAGTTTTAGATAAAGCAGTTTGTAGTGCATTATATGCCTCTCCTTTGCGAGGATCTTCGACCGTTTTTCTCTGATTTTTTCTAGGTGAAGGAAATACCTTCGTGCGTTTGCTCGGTGTGGGTGGTAGTCTGTGGCCTTGCGTTGTTTAATGATCGACATCTTAACTACTAATTGGCCGTGCGGTTAAAGGCGCTGCAGTCTGGAACCGCAAGACCGCTACGGTCGCAGGTTCGAATCCTGCCTCGGGCATGGATGTTTGTGATGTCCTTAGGTTAGTTAGGTTTAACTAGTTCTAAGTTCTAGGGGACTAATGACCTCAGCAGTTGAGTCCCATAGTGCTCAGAGCCATTTGAACCATTTTTTTTAACTACTAATTTCTTCGCAAGTGCTCGCTGTAACTTCGTTTGTATCCTTGCCCGCAACTGTTCCTCCAAGTCCTCCTTAAATTCCTCCTAAAATAAGCGACGACAATAGATTGATATAAACAATAATAAAGCAAGTAAAATAAAAAGTAAAGGAGTGGATGCAGGAATAGGGGGATGTATAATAATAATTTTAAAAAATTGGGAACAATGTCAAGTTGATATGTGAAATGCAGAATATTCGTTATGATGATTAACTACACAATATTACGCAATATTATTGATTTTAATTATTATTAATGTTCATAATTATGATAATATCCATTATTGTCAATGCTATTAATAATTATTTATATTATTAGCATTTATTAGTTTCTATTTAATTTTTTGTAGATGCCACAGACACAACAAGAGTGGATGCTTGCAGCGGAGGAATATGAGAGAAAATGGAACTTTCCTCATTGCCTCGGTGCAATGGATTGCAAACATTGCGCAGTCCAAAGCCCAGTTAATTCTGGAAGCAATTTTTGCAATTACAATACGTTTTTCAGCATTGTTCTTTTTGGCCTAGTGGATGCTGGCTATTGTTTTTTGTACACTCCTGGAAATTGAAATAAGAACACCGTGAATTCATTGTCCCAGGAAGGGGAAACTTTATTGACACATTCCTGGGGACAGATACATCACATGATCACACTGACAGAACCACAGGCACATAGACACAGGCAACAGAGCATGCACAATGTCGCCACTAGTACAGTGTATATCCACCTTTCGCAGCAATGCAGGCTGCTATTCTCCCATGGAGACGATCGTAGAGATGCTGGATGTAGTCCTGTGGAACGGCTTGCCATGCCATTTCCACCTGGCGCCTCAGCTGGACCAGCGTTCGTGCTGGACGTGCAGACCGCGTGAGACGACGCTTCATCCAGTCCCAAACATGCTCAATGGGGGACAGATCCGGAGATCTTGCTGGCCAGGGTAGTTGACTTACACCTTCTAGAGCACGTTGGGTGGCACGGGATACATGCGGACGTGCATTGACCTGTTGGAACAGCAAGTTCCCTTGCCGGTCTAGGAATGGTAGAACGATGGGTTCGATGACGGTTTGGATGTACCGTGCACTATTCAGTGTCCCCTCGACGATCACCAGTGGTGTACGGCCAGTGTAGGAGATCGCTCCCCACACCATGATGCCGGGTGTTGGCCCTGTGTGCCTCGGTCGAATGCAGTCCTGATTGTGGCGCTCACCTGCACGGCGCCAAACACGCATACGACCATCATTGGCACCAAGGCAGAAGCGACTCTCATCGCTGAAGACGACACATCTCCATTCGTCCCTCCATTCACGCCTGTCGCGACACCACTGGAGGCGGGCTGCACGATGTTGGGGCGTGAGCGGAAGATGGCCTAACGGTGTGCGGGACCGTAGCCCAGCTTCATGGAGACGGTTGCGAATGGTCCTCGCCGATACCCCAGGAGCAACAGTGTCCCTCATTTGCTGGGAAGTGGCGGTGCGGTCCCCTACGGCACTGGGTAGGATCCTACGGTCTTGGCGTGCATCCGTGCGTCGCTGCGGTCCGGTCCCAGGTCGACGGGCACGTGCACCTTCCGCCGACCACTGGCGACAACATCGATGTACTGTGGAGACCTCACGCCCCACGTGTTGAGCAATTCAGCGGTACGTCCACCCGGCCTCCCGCATGCCCACTATACGCCCTCGCTCAAAGTCCGTCAACTGCACATACGGTTCACGTCCACGCTGTCGCGGCATGCTACCAGTGTTAAAGACTGCGATGGAGCTCCGTATGCCACGGCAAACTGGCTGACACACGGCGGCGGTGCACAAATGCTGCGCAGCTAGCGCCATTCGACGGCCAACACCGCGGTTCCTGGTGTGTCCGCTGTGCCGTGCGTGTGATCATTGCTTGTACAGCCCTCTCGCAGTGTCCGGAGCAAGTATGGCGGGTCTGACACACCGGTGTCAATGTGTTCTTTTTTCCATTTCCAGGAGTGTATACTGATGTCGGGTGTCAAGGTAGAATTTCAGACGGTGGCGTTTTTCTAAATATATCTCTTTTTAAGAATATGGGTTTCTCCGGACGATCGTACCTCCCAGATAGACACAAAAAAGTACCCTATGTCATTGTCGCAGACGACGAGTTTCCCCTCAACAATACTATCATGAAGCCGTGTAATGGACAACAACCTCGGAGGTCAATGAGAAGAATTTTTAACTACACATTTTAGAGAGCACGGCAGATTGTGGAAAGTGCGTTCGGAATACTTTCTTATGTATACCTCCATAATTTTTTGCGAAAAAGTTCTGCTTCCAGACAAATTTATACCACTGTAGGAGCAGTGGATCATGAGGAGAACGGGCATTTAAAGCCACGAACTTAGAGAAATGAGATCACTCCTGCTACAACGTTTACACGATTAGCGAACATTTCACAACGTTCAACGCAGACTGCCCAAGATATTAGAGATGAATTCGCCGCTTATTTCATTTCCAAAGAGGGAAGATTGACAAGGCAAGATGATTACCAGTAACTTATTAAAGAATGTTTATCAGCTACTAGCTTCATACATACTAGTGACTGCCTGACTGCACACATTTCAACTCCCTATATATGTGAAGTTTTATCTTCATTAATTCCTATTTTTATTTCCTCAAATAACATAATATACAAATAAAATACATATAAACATACATGTGCTTAAATATATTGTGCTAGAAAAATAAATGTTACCCAGCGTTGCCTCAGTATGTATTCCAGTCCTGTTAATCCATTTCCTTCTTTCCCCTCTGTGACTTTCAGAGCTCATTTTGCCATAAATCCATAGTTTTATCACAATTAGAACTTACTTAATTTTTAAATTTGAAAACTATAAGCAGTTACTAGGTATATTCCTAATAGAAATAGTGTTAAGCTAAAATAAATAGGACAAAAATATCTTAGGATATGATTTGGTTAATAGTATATAAGGGAATGACACCAAAACATTTAAAAATAACAAATGAGTAGGGTCCGAAATGTAAGCTGAGAAAGACAAAAAGTTAAGTAGCAGTGGAGACGAAACCCAAAAGGGACCAAACCCCATTAAGTTTGTTAATAGGTTTTTTACACATTTCCAAGAATAAATAGTTTTTACTTACATCTGTGTTGATTGCCTTCCGCAGCTGATATTTGCAGCGCAGCAATTCAAAAGCTTTGAAAATGATCCAATCTGGAGCGTTCACTTCCTTAACCCCAGCGCCAGACTTCCCAGGTTCATTTTTCTTCTGGTGTACTTTCCTGTAAGTGGCTAATAAGCTGATCATTTTTTTTAATTCGGCCACATCCACGCGGAGTTCTGTCGCGATGGAATCCCACGCTTCACTTTTTTTTTTAATTTTATTTTGTAATGGGAGTTTGTTGCATCCCACAGCACAGGATATTGTTCATAAGTATTTATGATTTAACGACAAAATCGTCGGTCCACTCCATTTTAAAAGAAAAACCGATGCACACAACGCAGGGAAAGAATAACAGCAAGACCCAACTGTACAAGTGCAGCGAGCCAACTGGTAAAAGTTTGTTGCCGCCCACACCACACGCGCAGCTCACCGCGCATCCCTTTGATGTACCGACAACAGCCTGGGCCAGACAGGCCATATGCTCGGGCTCTTAACAAGCCTGTTTTGGGGTGAGCCCTCGGAGCCGCACAAGTACACAAGCCCCACGAGTAGTGTAGACGCACCTTAAGATACCCCAGTGTTAGCAGACTTGCAGATAGTGAAGGTGGATATCTTACTGATGACTAAAGTCTCTGTCATTCTCTGTCATGCGTATCTGTTGTGTTTATTAAACTTATGGAAAAAGGCTACGAACGTATTCACCAACCCAGTACTTCGTTGAAATCCTCATAAATATACTTTTATTGTTACACGTTTTACAGTGAAACTTTGTGAGTAGTACTTTCAACAAATTGATGTGGCAGTAGCAGTTTTCACACAGAAGACAGACTTGATGCGTCTCTCCAAACTAGACAATCCATCAAGTCTCTTCATCTTTTCGTAACTACTGTATCGCTTATGTATATGAACATGTTTACTGTAGTCAGTATAGTGTCCCTTTTGAAATATTCAAGCCGATATAGTTGAAGTAAATAATAAAAGGACTCTGAATAATATTACATGGACATAAGCTACAAATTAATTATGAAAATGTTTAATGGGTACAGTACTGCCCGACACTGAAAATATGTACAACATTCTTCGTTATTCTTGTCAGAACAACATATTTATTGTAATAATAACTCAATTTCACTTAATGCACCGAAGTGTAGGAAAGAAGGATAATTTATTTATTTAATTGATCACATGTGCACTCCCACAAAATAAATCCCTGCATCCAATTTGGTGAGATATGTGATATGAATGAATGTATGGTCGTAAGCTAACCGCAGATAGTGAATGTGCAGTATATGAGCATCTCTGAGACGGTCCTTTGGTCACCTTTGGTGGAACCAAAGAGATGAAATTTACCTGAGCTTTGAGCGCCTGAAATATGGCTGACCAATACGATAACATGGTGCGCCCCCACCTCGACGGAGGTGCGAGCTGACCTGAAGAACGGCCATGTTTCAGCACTCTGGCGCTAGATCTTGTGTTGGTAAGACCTGTCTTAGGTGTGCTCCGTAAAGGCAAAAGAGTGGAGACATGGTATACATGTGAAATACTTAAGAGTAGTTTGGAATAATTATTTCTCTGTTTCAGGAACTTTTAGGGGGAGAATTAAATGACAGGCAGGTAATATTAAGGGGATCGTAGCAATCTTCGGAAGTGACCAACGGTCACAATGAAACCACGTGTAGAAATAAGTTGAAATGCTTCCGAGGGCTAAAGTTAATCTGAATTACTGGCGTGTTTACTATAAGTTGGAGATATTTAAGAAATGGCGTATTCAGGACTTGAAATTAGAGACGAGTACTTCCACGTGGTGAGTACTGTGTGAGTCTCAATCTGTGTATGAGACAAAGGATAAAGAGAAGTACTCGTCCATGGTATCAGTTGAGGACTCGCGTGTGTGACTAATATGTTCTTAATATTACTTTGCGTGTTATGTTTCTGTGTGACGGTTGATTCAAACTATAATACTCTGAGAGTGAAACAAGGTGAGTCAGCCGTCTATCCAGCAACGCCACTTGGCTTGCATTGCACAGGAAGACGTGCATATATCCTCCAGAGTTCATAGTAGGAAAGAAAAGTTGCGAAGTGGGGCAGTGTCGTGTGAAACTGGGATGAATACTAATTGAAGTGGGAAAGCTGAAAGTGATGTGATTATAACGTTGTGACTATTCCTTGTGTTGTATTCCATGTTGCCATTGTGGTGTATTTCATGTAATTTAAGTATATGTGGTTTGCATGGGAGAGTAGCAAGATAGATTCAGGGGCAGCGGGTTATGCATGTTCCTTTTTGTACCGCTCGGTCTGGAGGAAATTTTCGTGATTGGCCGCCATTACGCGGCGTATTTAAATTTATTTTTTTGTGTGACATATCACCACAGCCGGAGCAGGAAGAATCATTTCAAGTTATTCAATTAACTAAAGTGCAAAGCTTCACTAATTTTATTTAGACAAAAAATACATACTTTCAAAGACACGATTTATTCTAGGTCAGTGAACTTAGCCTGCATTACATTCTGCCGAAAGCATTTGAAATAATTTGTAGGGAGCCTGGTCTCTCATTTGAAACATAATTTAATATTTAACTTTGGCCACCTACAAATCAATATATACAGGGTGGTCCATTGATCGTGACCGTGCCAAATATCTCACGAAATAAGCGTCAAACGAAAAAACTACAAAGAACGAAAGTTGTCTAGCTTGAAGGGAAAAACCAGATGGCGCTATGGTTGGCCCTCTAGATGGCGCTGCCATAGTTCAAACGGATAACAACTGCGTTTTTTAAAACAGGAACCCCCATTTTTTATTACATATTCGTGTAATACGTAAAGAAATATGAATTTAGTTGGACCACTTTTTTCGCTTTGTGATAGATGGCGCTGTAATAGTCACAAACATATGGTTCACAATTTTAGACGAACAGTTGGTAACAGGTGGGTTTTTTAAATTAAAATACGGAACGTAGGTACGTTTCAACATTTTATTTCGGTTGTTTCAATGTGATACGTGTACCTTTGTGAACTTATAATTTCTGAGAACTCATGCTGTTACAGCGTGATTACCTGTAAATACCACATTAACGCAATAAATGCTCAAAATGATGTCCGTCAACCCCAATGCATTTGGCAATACGTGTAACGACATTCCTCTCAACAGCGAGTAGTTCGCCTTCCGTAATGTTCGCACATGCATTCACAATGCGCTGACGCATGTTGTCAGACGTTGTCGGTGGATCACGATAGCAAATATACTTCAACTTTCCCCACAGAAAGAAATCCGGGGACGTCAGATCCGGTGAACGTGAGGGCCATGGTATGGTGCTTCGACGACCAATCCACCTGTCATGAAATATGCTATTCAATACCGCTTCAACCGCACGCGAGCTATGTGCCGGACATCCATCATGTTGGAAGTAAATCGCCATTCTGTCATTCAGTGAAACATCTTGTAGTAACATCGGTAGAATATTACGTAGGAAATCAGCATAAATTGCAACATTTAGATTGCCATCGATAAAATGGGGGCCAATTATCCTTCCTCCCATAACGCCGCACCATACATTAACCCGCCAAGGTCGCTGATGTTCCACTTGTCGCAGCCATCGTGGATTTTCCGTTGCCCAATACTGCATATTATGCCGGTTTACGTTACCGCTGTTGGTGAATGACGCTTCGTCGCTAAATAGAACGCGTGCAAAAAATCGTCCCGTAATTTCTCTTGTGCCCAGTGGCAGAACTTTACACGACGTACAAAGTCGTCACCATGCAATTCCTGGTGCATAAAAATACGGTACGGGTGCAAGCGAAGTTGATGTAGCATTCTCAACACCGACGATTTTGAGATTCACGATTCTCGCGCAATTTGTCTGTTACTGATGTGCGGATTAAAGGCGACAGCAGCTAAAACACCTACTTGGGCATCATCATTTGTTGCAGGTCGTGGTTGACGTTTCACATGTGGCTGAACACTTCCTGTTTCCTTAAATAACGTAACTATCCGGCGAACGGTCCGGGCACTTGGACGATGTCGTCCAGGATAACGAGCAGCGTACATAGCTCACGACCGTTGGGGATTTTGATCACAATAGCCATACATCAACACGATATCGACCTTTTCCGCAATTGGTAAACGGTCGGTTTTAACACAGGTAATGTATCACGAAGCAAATACCGTCCGCACTAGCGAAATGTTACGTGATGCCACGTACCTATACAAATGTGACTATTACAGCTCCATCTGCCACAAAGCGAAAAAAGTGGTCCAACTAAAACATTCATATTTCTTTACGTACTACACGAATATGCAATAAAAATGGGGGTTCGTATATAAAAAAACGCACTTGATATCCATTTGACCTATGGCAGCGCCATCTAGCGGGCCAACCATTGCGCCATCTGGTTTCCTCCTTCAAGCTAGACGAGTTTCGTTCTTTGTAGTTTTTTCGTTTGATGCTTATTTCGTGAGATATTTGGCCCGGTCACTATCAATGGACCACCCTGTATATATTCCTTATGATGTCTCAGGATGTGTCCTATGAATCAGTATTTTGTTTTAGTCATGTATTGTCATACGGTTCTCTTTTCCACAAATCGATTCAGAACCTCTTCATTAATTAGTTGACTTTCCTACCTAGCCGTGGTCAGTCCACGTCAGGGAAGCTCTTATTATGAGGGCTATCCACAAAGTACTTTACGTTTTCGTTTGTGTCCGTTAGGGGCAGGGCTAGCGCGGCCATCTTGGTGTCATGGCATTCCGCCGCTCATTCGGCATCCTGCCGTGCTAGTGAGAGGTTCGTGCTGTACTCTGTTGAGTTACTGTGACAGTTTGAAATGTCAGCGTTAATTGAAAATGCCGCGAAGTGTGAAGTGCGTACTGTAATAAGGTTTCTGACTGCAAAAAACTGTACACCGATAGAAATCTATCGGCAGCTTTGTGAAGTGTATGGGGACAATATAATCACTGAAGGTGGAGTGCGTCAATGGGTCATAAAATTTAAAAATGGCCGAACTAACGTTCACACGAAGAGCATAGTGACTGCCGAACTTGTCGAAAAAGTCGATGCCGCGGTCCGTGAAAACCGTAATTTCACAATAACGGAACTCTCTATGAGTTTTCCACAAATTTCCCGAAGTTCGTTTGCACGAAATCATTACCGAAAAGCTTGGTTACCACAAGTTTTGTGCATGATGGATACCAAAAATCTTGACAGAGATTCACAAAAATCAGCGAATGGCTGCAGCGTTAACGTTTTTGGACGCTTACGAAAAAGATGGCGACTCATTACTCGATCGCATCGTTACTGGTGACGAAACATGGGTTAAGCATGTGAACTGCGAGACAAAATTGCAGTCAGTGCAGTGGGGGCACACAAATTCCCCCCAAAAACCCAAGAAATGCATGCAGACAATGTCGGCAAGGAAGGTGATGGCGTCTGTCTTTTGGGACAGAAAAGGTATGATTTTTGTGGATTTCCTGGAAAGAGGCACTACAATAAACTCTCAAAGGTATTGCCCAACTCTGCACAACCTCAGAAGAGCAATACAAAACAAACGCAGGGAAAAGTTGGGCTCAAAGATCTTGCTGATTCACGACAACGCCCGGCCCCACACGGCAAATGCCACTCGTGAAGTTCTCAAATATTTAAGTTGGAGTTGTTTCCTCATCCTCTGTGCAGTCCCGACCTGGCACCGAGTGACTTCCACTTATTCCCAGCAATGAAGAAGTGGTTGGCTATGCAGCGTTTTGGTGACGACGCACAGCTTCAAGAAGAGGTAACCACGTGGATGAAGGCGCAGGCGGCCGAATTTTACGACGAAGGAATTTGCAAGCTCGTCCATCGGTACGATAAGTGCCTTAATTTAAATGGCAACTATGTAGAAAAGTAGTATTTAAATGTGGCTTTCATCTGCATATAATAAAAAAAAAATTCCAATACTTTATTTATTTTTAATTCCAAAACGTAATGTACTTTGTGGATAGCCCTCGTATATTCGTCTCTTTACTGGCTATACTCCACGTTGTAACAGGACGAGACATATCTGTGTGTCGGAATTCAGTTCTGGCGGATGCGGCGTTTGAAATACGCGCGTGCGCGCTGCAGTGGGAGAGAGGGCGGCAAGACAGCTGTCGCTGGCCACGGGCACCTCCCGCTCTGTCGGAAGCTGTAATGCACGCTTGCCAACCACAAGGGGTGTCCGCGTGGTCTTGAACAAAGCTCGTCAGACCCGGTAATGACGTCAGCAAGCCATTGACGGTTTTGAAATAAGAAAGTATTGTTCACGTTTGCACAAATACGGAGAACAGCATCTCTATACAGGTGGCCACGAGATGGCATTGGGAAGAAGATGGCTGGCCGGAGTGGCGGAGCGGTTCTAGGCGCTACAATCTGAAACCACGCGACCGTTACGGTCGCAGGTTCGAATCCTGCCTTGGGCATCGATGTGTGTGATGTCCTTAGGTTAGTTAGGTCTAAGTAGTTCTAAGTTCTAGGGGACTGATGACCTCAGAAGTTAAGTCCCATAGTGCTCACAGCCATTTGAACTATATTTTTATATTTATTTATTTTTGGGGCGAGGGGGAAGAAGAAGCCGATACGATTCCAGTGATAGACATGTATGTCCACGGATATTGTGGAGAGATACAGCATGGAGAAGATCTGATTTACTTTAATTCACTAAATAATCTGTAACTTACAAGCTATTAATCGCCACAAATTGCAGCAATCATCAATGTATGTCGACGGAACTACTGTAAGCAGGATGTTTAGGTTTTTCTTTTGGTAACGCCACGTTGTGCTCTGTATGAAAAGCGCTGATTGCGCTGTGTGCAGTCTGTGGCTGGTTGGACACATTGTTGGAATATTCGTTTGTGTAGTGTTGGGCAGTTGGATGTGAACAGCGTGTAGCGTTGCGCAGTTGGAGGCGAGCCGCCAGCACTGGTGGATGTGGGGAGAGAGATGGCGGAGTTTTGAGAGCGGATGATCTGGATGTGTGTCCATATGAAAGAGTAAATTTGTAAGACTGGATGTCATGAACACACACACACACACACACACACACACACACACATACACACACACACACACACACATATATATATATATATATATATATATATATATATATATATATATATATATATATATATATTGAACACTATTAAGGTAAATACATTGTTCGCTCTCTATCAAAATCTTTCATTTGCTAACTATGCCTATCAATAGTTAGTGCCTTCAGTAGTTAGAATCTTTTATTTAGCTGGCAGCATTGGCGCTCGCTGTATTGCAGTAGTTAGAGTAACGAAGATTTTGGTGAGCTAAGTGATTCATGAAAGGTATAGGTTATTGTTAGTCAGGGCCATTCTTTTGTAGGGATTATTTGAAGTCAGATTGCGTTGCGCTAAAATATTGTGTGTCAGTTTAATGATGATCAGAATAAGTAAAGAGAAAATTGACTGAGTACGTTGAATTTTGCTCAGCTGTTTGAAAATCAAATAACGTAAGAGTTTTTCTAGCACAGTGTTTTTTCACATACAAAGGGGACGTTTCTTTACATAATATTATTATTGAATTTGCCGAAGACATTTAATTGGATCACCAAACCTTTTGGTCGAAGACAGACACATTCAGAGGAGCAGGAATATACCGACGAGCCAGAACATTATGACCACACGGTACAACAGAAGTTCTGTTTGGCATGGATTTTTCAAGTCCTTGACAGGATTCCAGAAGTATATGGCAGCAGAGGGCACCGCACAGGTCAAGAAATTCCCGCAAATTCGGGATGGTGTTTTACGGCCACGCAAATCGCGCCCAATAAGTGTTCAAGTGGGAGTCGATCAGGCACATTTACGGGCCAAGAAATCAATGTGAGTTCACTATTATGCTCCTCTAACCACTGCAGCACGATTTTGACCCTGCAACACAGACAGTTATCCTTCTGGAAGATCATAGCCTTAGGGGGAGACATCAAGCACGAAGCGATGCAGGTGGTGCGTAATAATGTTCACGCAATCCACCGCTGTCAAGATGACTTCGATTACCCCCAGAGATCGCATGGAAGCCCAACTAATTGTACCCCACAGCATAATTCTGTCCTCAACGGCCTGCTTCTGTGGCGCGGTGCATGTTTCGTGCAGCCATTCCACTTGGGTGACGGCGTATATGGACGCAAACATCGACCTGGTGTAACAAGAAATGCGACTCATTCGATAGGCGGCATGTTTCTATTGATCCACGTTGGAAGCTCAGTGGTGCTGTGCCCACTGCAGTCATAAGTGGCGATGTCGCTGGGCCAACACAGCAACACACAGGGGTCGTTTGGTGTGGAGCTCTATGTCCAACAATGGCCTTTGAACGGTGTGCTCCGAAACACTTGAGCCTGCACAATCATTGTGCTGTGTCGTAGGATCTGCCACAGATCACTGCCTATCCTGGATTACACAATCGGGATGCTCCTATCTCTAGGTTTTATGATGAGACATGATCGTCCAGCACCATACGGCCTGCTCGTTACTTCAGCATTCTTAAACCACTTTCCACAGGAGCTCACGACAGTAGGAAGCCAACAGGCGGCCACCTTCGCTGTTTCAGAGATTCTCGCTTCGAGCCGCAACGCCCTAACAATGTGCCCTTTGCCAAAACCGTTGACATCAGTGGATTTCCGCAATTCCCGCCCATGTCTTCGCTATAATTAATGTGCATTAGACTCTCTTTCGCTTTTATTCTTTCCTTACTGCATCACATTCCCGCAGCACCATCAGGAGGCGATGGGCGATGATCATAAAGTTTTGGCTCATCGGTGTAGACTGAGATGACTGAAGTGTACATACACAGATGGCGGCAGTATCGCGTGCACAAAGTACCATATGACTGTGCACTTGCATTTATACTCAGGTGATACACGTCAATACCTTTCCGACGTGACTGTGGCCTCTAGACGGGAATTAACAGACTTTGAATGCAGAATGGTAGCTGGAGCTACAAGCATGCGACATTCCGTTTCGGAAACAGTTAGAGAATTGAATATTCTCAGATCCATCGTGTCAAGAGTGTGCTGAAAATACCAAATTTCAGGTATTAACCCTCACCACGGACAGTGGCCGATGGCCTTCACTTAATAAATTCCAGAATTCGAAACCAGAACAGCTGTTAGCATGAGTGACATAAAAGTAGATATCTTAGGTGTTGCGAAAAAACTCATATCACTTAAGAAAGGCAAGTCTTGCAGCCCAGATGGTATACCAATCAGGTTCTTTTCAGAGTATGCAGCCACAATAGCGCCTTTCTTAGCAATCATATACAACCGCTCACTTGACGAAAGGTCTGTTCCTAAAGACTTGAAAGTAGCACAGGTCACACCAATGTTCAAGAAAGCAAATAGGAGTAACCCATTGAATTATAGACCCATATAACTGACCTCAGTTTGCAGTAGGATTTTGGAGCATATACTGGACTCGAACGTTATGAATCACCTTGAAGAAAATGACTTATTATACATAACCAACATGGATTCAGAAAATATCGTTCTTGTGCAGCACTTTATTCCCATGAAGTAATGAGTGCTGTCCACAAGAGATCTCAGATCGATTCCATATTCCCAGATTTCCAGAAGGCTTTTGATACCGTTCCTCGCAAGCGACTATTAATCAAACTGAGTGCATATGGAGTATCGTCTCAGTTGTGTGACTGGATTCTTGATTTCCTCTTAGAAAGGTCACAGTTCGTAGTGATAGACGGTAAATCATCGAGTAACAGAAGTGATATCTGGCGTTCCACAAGGTAGTGTCATAGGCCTTCTGCTGTTCCTGATTTACATAAATGATCTAGCTGATAATCTGAGCAGCTCCCTTAGACTGTTTGCAGATGACGCTGTAATTTACCGTCTAGTAAAATCATCATACTATCAATTCCAATTACAAAATGATCTAGATAGAATTTCTGTATGGTGCGAAAAGTGGCAGTTGGCACTAAACAGAGAAAAGTGCGATGTCATCCTCATGGGTACTAAAAGAAATCCGATAAATTTTGGGTATACGATAAATCGAACAAATCTCAGGGCTGTCAATTCGACTAAATACCTAGGAAATACAATTACAAGGAACTTAAATTGGAAAGACCACATGGGTAATATTGTGGGGAAATTGAAACAAAGACTGCACTTTGTTGGCAGAACACTTAGAATATGCGACAAACCCACCAAAGAGACAGCCTACATTACACTTGTCCGTCCTCTGCTGGAATATTGCTGCGCGGCGTGGGATCCTTACCAGGTAGGATTCACGGAGAACATCGAAAAAGTGTCAAGAAGGGTAGCTCGTTTCGTGTTATCGCGCAATAGGGGTGAGAGTGTCACTGATATGATACGCGAGTTGGTGTGGCAGTCACTCAAGCAAAGGCGAAATTTCAGTCACCAACTTTCTCTTCCGATTGCGAAAATATTTTTTTGACACCCACCTACGTAGGAAGAAATGATTATCATAATAAAATAAGAGAAATCAGAGCTCGAACGGAAAGATTTAGGTGTTCCTTTTTCCCACGTGCCATTCTAGAGTGGAATGGCAGAGAAGTAGTATGAAGATGGTTTGATGAACCCTCTGCCAGGCACTTAAGTGTGAATTGCAGAGTCACCATGTAGATGTAGATGTAGGTGACCAAGAGCAGTGGCCTTTGCGTACAGTTTTCAGTGCTAACAAACATGCAGTCATGCGTGAAATAACCGCAGAAATCAATATGAGACGTATGAGGAACGTATTCGTTAGGACAACGCGGCGAAATTTTTACCTTAACTGGCTATGGCAGCAGACGACTAACGCTAGGGATTTGCTAACAGCATGGCTTCGCCTGAAGGCCTCTCCTGAGCTCTTGGACCCTACACTATTGGAAAACGGTGGCCTTGTCAAATGAGTCCCAATTTCAGTTGGTAAGAGCTGATGGTAGGGTTCGATTGTGTAAGGAGCCTACGAATCTATGCATTCAGGTTGTCAACAAGGCAGTGCGCAAACTGGTGCTGGCTCCATAACGGTGTGGGCAGTCTTCACATGGAAATGATTGGGTCCTGTGGTCCAACTGAACCGATTATTCGCTGGAAATGCCTATGTTCGGCTGCTTGGAGACCATTTGTAGCCATTCGTGGACTTCATGTTCCCAAACAACGATGACATGCCACCGGGCCACAAATGTTCGAGACTCGTTTGAAGAACATGCTGGACAGTTTGAGCGAATGAGTTGGCCACCTAGATCGCACGACATGAATTTCATCTAACACTTGTGTGATATAACCGAGAGGTCAGTTCGGGCGCAAACTCCTGCACCGGCAACACCTTTCAATTGTGGACACCAATAGACGCAGCATTGCTCAATATTTCTGTAGGGGACTTCCAAGATCTTTTTGAGTCGATGCACGTGGAGTTGCTGCACTACGCTGGGCAAAAAGAGAGCCGACACGATATTTGAAGGTATCTTGTGACTTCGTCACCTCAGTGTAGGTTGCCAGGCCTTATTATAAGCCACCCACACTACTCAGATTTTAAGACTTATCATTTTTGTTGTCAATATTATTGTTTACAGTTAAATTTGAACTGTTTTGCCGATAAGTTGAGTTTGATCAGAGACCCACAAAATACGGCAACGGTAATGGAAACAGGAATCAATTTACTATTAAAATTAGACATTGGTCATGTTAGTACGGTAATTGTTAAAGATACTGGGAAGATAAGCCGTTATCACCATTGCAAATTGAAAGTTGTAAATGCTTAAAGTTATATGCGGACAAACTGTGGTTCATAAAGTTTATTGTAAGATACGAGTCTTGTGTAGAACTTCAGCGCACAGCCAATGGCGCATCCAGATTTTTGTTTAAATTAATGAATAAACAGTTGTGTAAGAGACCAGTGATCACATAAGGTCATCAAGTGATGTCAGTGTACCCATTGTTTGGGAGTAGGGAGCCCCAAGCAAGGAGCGGGTGGACCGAAAATATGTAAAGGCGGTGGCCATATTGTTTGAGGCCTGTCGGCATTAGGCAGGTTTGGAGGGCCGATCTAGTTGGGCGGTTTTGGACGAAGTCGAAAGTTTATAGGTGACGATTTGGCCACACGAGTGTCGGCTACAGAAATATTTTGACGTTGGGTGTGATTTAAAATTATTAGGTAGCTGTTGGAATTGTGACTATATCTGAGTCAGTGTGCAGGAGGACTTGTGATTGTCAATGAGGGCTGTTTAGGACTTTGATTTATTAGGTACAGAGGTGGTTTCAGTCTCAGCTTAGCCTGAGGGGACTCTGATTATTTTCATAACGAACGGTACTTAAGACAGTGACTTAGTGTGTCGATTTGGCTGTTATTTATTGGAGATAGTTTGAAGTTAGACTACACTACTTTCTAGATTTGAACGTTGTATTGCGTTTTCGAGAAAAAATTTATTTATTTGTTTTGTATTGTGTTTGTTACCAGCTATAATGAGGACTCGGGCCGTTATTATCAGTGGACATAATTACTTTTGTGTTGATAACCAGAAGAGAGTTTAGTGTGAATTTAATAAACAATAGGGGTCGCGTCTTTGATTCATAATCAATTGGGTTCGAATCCCTCCGCTGCTTAAATTTTAATTAATAATCAACATTGGCGCCCGAAGGCTTCCGGCATAACGAATCACCCTCATTCTGCCAACGGCCTTGTCAAAGAGGGCGGAAGAGCCGACAGAGGTTCAGGGCACTCTCTTGTCCTAGGGGTGGGAAATTGCCCCTAAAGGCGGAAGAATCACCAATGATCATCGGAATGAGGATGCAGAAGGAAATGGAAACCACTGCATTAAAGAGACGTAACGTATATCCACAGAACATGTGACTTGTAATTGAAGAAGTGTCATGATGATCTCTCCATTGGCAAAAGATTCCGGAATAGTCCCCCATTCGGATCTCCGGGAAGGGACTGCCAAGGGGGAGGTTATTATGAAAAAGATTGAATAATCAACGTAAGGATAACGTTCTACGAGTCGGGGTGTGGAAAGTCAGAAGCATGAACGTGGTAGGGAAACTAGCAAATCTGAAAAGGGAAATGCAAATGCTCAATCTAGATATAGTAGGGGCCAGTGAAGTTAAATGGAAAGAAGACAAGGATTTCTGGTCAGATGAGTATAGAGTAATATCAACAGCAGCAGAAAATGGTATAACAGGAGTAGGATTCGTTATGAATAGGAAGATAGGGCAGAGAATGTGTTTCTGTGAACAGTCCAGTGACAGGGTCGATCTTACCAGAATCGACAGCAAACCAACACCGACAACGATAGTTCAGGTATACATGCAGACATCGCAAGCTGAAGATGAAGAGACAGAGAAAGTGTATGAGGATATTGTAATCGTAATACAGTATGTAAAGGAGGATGAAAATCTAATAGTCACGGGGGACTGGAATGCAGTCGTAGGGGAAGGAGTAGAAGAAAAGGTTACAGAAGAATATGGGCTTGTGACAAGGAATGAGAGAGGAGACAGACTAGCTGAGTTCTGTAACAAGTTTCAGCTAGTACCAGTGAATAGCCTGTTCAAGAAGCACAGGAGGAGGAGGTATACTTCGAAAAAGCCAGGTGATACGGGAAGATTTCAGTTAGATTACATCATGGTCAGACAGAGATTCCGAAATCAGATACTGGATCGTAGGGCGTACCCAGGAACAGATATAGACTCAGATCAGAGTATAGTATCGATGATGTGTAGGCTGAAGTCTAAGACATTAGTCAGAAAGAATCAATACGCAAAGAAGTGGGATACGGAAGTACTAAAGAATGACGAGATACGCTTGAAGTTCTCCAAGGCTATAGAAACAGCAATAAGGAATAGCTCAGTAGGCAATACAGTTGAAGAGAAATGGATATCTCTGCAAAAGGCGATAACAGAAGTTGGGAAGGAAAACGTAGGTACAAAGAAGGTAACTGCGAAGAAACTATGGGTATCAGAAGAAACACTTCAGTTGACTGGTGAAAGGAGGAAGTACAGAAATGTTCTGGGAAACTCAGGAATACAGAAATACAAGTCACTGAGGGACGAAATAAATAGGAATTGCATGGAAGCTAAGACGAAATGAGTGCAGGAAAAATGTGAAGACAGAAAAATAAATGATTGTCGGAAGGACAGACTCAGCATACAGGAAAGTCAGACAACCTTCGGTGACATTAAAAGTAAGGGTGGTAACATTAAGAATGCAACCGAAATTCCACGGTTAAATGCAGAGGAGAGGGCGGATATGTGGAAAGAATACATTGAAAGCCTCTATGACGGGGTGTATTTTCTGATGTGATAGAAGAAGAAACAGGAGTCGATTTAGAAGAGATAGTGGATCCAGTCTTAGAATCATAATTTAAAACAGCTTTGGAAGACTTAAGGTCAAATAAGGTCGAGAAGGTATCTAGATAACATTCCCTCAGAATTTCTAAAATCATTGGGGAAGTAGCAACAAAACAACTATTCACGTTAGTGTGTAGAATGTATGAGTCTGGCGACATACCATCTGACTTTCGGTAAAGCATCATCCACACAATTCCGAAGACGGCAAAGGCTGACAAGTGCAAGAATTATCGCACAATCAGCTTAACACCTCATGCATCCAAGTTGCTTACAATAATAATAGACAGAAGGATGGAAAAGAAAATTGAGAATGCGTTAGGTGACGATCAGTTTGGCTTTAGGAAAAGTAAAGGGACGAGAGAGGCAATTTTGACGTTGCGGTTGAAAATGGAAGCAAGACTAAAGAAAAATCAAGACACGTTCATAAGTTTCTGTCGACCTGGAACAAGCGCTCGGCAATGTAAAATAGTGACATTCGAAATTCTGAAAAAAGTAGGTGGTAAGCTATTTGGAGAGACGAGTCACATATAATACCTACAACACCCAAGAGGGAATAATAAGAGTGGACGACCAAGAAAGAAGTGCTCCTATTAAAAAGGGTGCAAGACAAGGATGTAGCCTTTCTCCCCTACCGTTCAATCTGTACATTGAGGAAGCAATGACGAAAATAAAAGAAAAGTTCAGGAGTGGAATTAAAATTGAAGGTGAAATGATATCAATTATAGGATTCGCTAATGACTTTGCTGTCCTGAGTGAGAGTGAAGAGGAATTACATGATCTGCTGAACGATATGAACAATCTAATGAGTACACAGTATGGATTGAGAGTAAATCGAAGAAAGACGAAGGTAATGAGAAGTAGTAGAAATGATAACAGCAAGAAACTTAACATTAGGATTGATGGTCACGAAGTAGATGAAGTTAAGGAATTTTGTTACCTAGGCAGTAAAATAATCAGTGATGGACGGAGCAAGGAGGACATCAAAAGCAGACTAGCTATGACAAAAAAGGCACTCCTGCCCAAGAGAAGTCTAGTAATATCAAATATCGGCCTTAATTTGAGGAAGAAATTTCTGAGAATATACATCTGGAGTACAGCACTGTCTGGTAGTGAAACATGGATTGTGCGAAAACCGAAACAGAAGAGAATCGAAGCATTTGAGATGTGGTGCTATAGACGAATGTTGAAAATTAGGTGGACTGATAAGGTAAGGAATGAGGAAGTTCTACGCAGAATCGGAGAGGAAAGGACTATGTAGTAAACACTGATAAGGAGAAGGGACAGGATGGTAGGCCATCTGTTAAGACATGAGGAAATGACTTCCATGGTACTAGAGGGAGCTGTAGAGGGCAAAAACTGTAGAGGAAGACAGAGATTGGAATACATCCAGCAAATAATTGAGGACGTAGGTTGCAAGTGCTAGTCTGAGATGAAGAGGTTGGCACAGGAGAGGAATTCGTGGTGGGCCACATAAACCAGACAGACGACTGATGACTAGAAAAAAAGACGAGATTTTATTGAAACTTAAATACCTAAGGATTGGATATGTCATTTAATTAGAGCACCCACATTCAACATAGTAGTTGAGTTCTGACTAGCTCGTCAGTAACTCATTTATTAAAATTTTCATTTAAAGCGACACACCTTGGAAGACAGTCTGTCCCTAGACGGACGTTAGAGAGCCATATCACATACAGAGGTACTGGTGGCAATGTTTCACTTCCATACAAGGTAACACAAAGCTTTAACATATTTGTCTTCATCAGAAAAACTGAGCCGCAACTTATCTCTGGAGTGGTTAGTGTGTCGGCTCTTTCTCGTGTATGCTCTTTGCCGCGATGCGATTGGCCGCGATCGCCTATTTAGGCTCGTACGGAACGATTCGAAAGAGAGTCGGTGCAGCAGCTAGACGCTGTGGAAGTTTCGCTGGTTATCGAGAGAGGGCAGTGACCCTGTCTGTCAGTCATCGTCGTTGCAATGCTGGTCGTGACACAGTCGCTGGTGAGCCGAGTACTGAAGCAAGGCTCGTGAGGGGACGACGTGGCGTGAGAATTCACGCTAATAGCGGAGCTGGGGCTTTGCTACGTCTGGAGGACAGTGTAGCGGTGCAGAGGCCCGAATACAACCGACTGCATCCTGAAACTTCCTGGAAGATTAAAACTGTGTGCCGCACCGAGACTCGAACTCGGGACCTTTGCCTTTGGTGGGCAAGTGCTCTACCATCTGAGCTTTCCAAGCACGACTCACGCCCCGTCTTCAGAGCTCCACTTCTGCCAGTACTTCGTCTCCCACCTTCCAAACTTTACAGAAGCTCTCCTGCGAACCTTGCAGAACTAGTACTCCTGGAAGAAAGGATATTGCGGAGACATGGCTCAGCCACAGCCTTGGAAGGTAGGAGACGAGGTACTGGCACAAGTGAAGCTGTGAGGACGAAGCGTGAGTCGTGCTCGGATAGCTCAGAAGGTAGAGCACTTGCTCGCCAAAGGCAGAGGTCCCGAGTTCGAGTCTCGTTCGGGCACACGGTTTTAATCTACTAGGAACACTCCGCTGAAGAGTGAAAATCTCATTCTCTTCTGCATCCTATCACCGTGTCTGCCGCTGCCACCTTCAGCTGTGTTAATTCTGGTGGGTAAGCTGTTATCTCATCCAGGATCGTTCTTGCACGATTAACTGTTGGGTGGCCCTTCACGACTTCCGCGTTGAGCTGTGGTACCTCAAATGTGCTGTCGCTTTTTGTGTATGGGAGTTCCTTGCCCTGTAGGTATCGTTTTGCTTAAAAGTACGACCTGTCTCTACTGTGCAATTTACTGGATCTAACTTGTGAAAGCTGTGCAAATCGTTCGAACTGTACAGAGCTTTCGTACGAGAAATTCTGCTGGAATAATATTTGTTTATTTGAAGCCCAATGCCTGGCAAGTTCTATAAGCGCGACTGTGGTAAAGTCTGTTATGTTGCTTGAAGTATGTTGTGTTGAATAGCAGCGTGCTTACTCTTAAGTGCGAGTTAGTCAAATTACTGGTAACGGTTGCTCTTGCAGAATTTGATTATGTACTGGTTAGCTCTGTTCAACTGTGTGAGCAAGCAGCTCAAATTATGCAATACCGTCTTAGTTGTAATTCTGAACGTGTAGTTTTATCTTAACCCCATAATTAACTGCGCTTTTACTGCTTTGCACACTTATAGAGTACTTCAGTAAGCTTCCTACTTAAATCACTTGATGGTTAAAGTTGCAATGAAAATGTCTTACGTGCTTTCCAATATTGCAATTTGCTTTAAGAACTTCCTGCTTATTGACTGTTCGCCTGTCCTCATGAATGTATGTTAATATCCGATTTAACACCGTGAATGCAAAAGGTTGGCTGTCTTCACTATTGGCGTTAGACGGGCCATGTTTTAGTAGTTTGTTTGGTGTGTTAAAGAAGGAACTTGTTTTGTAAGCCGGCTGGGCTGCGCCTCGTGCGTTGCCGCGTGACCAGTATAACTCAGTAGGTCTAAGACCACGAAATACTGATAAGTTTGAGCAGTACTGTAACTGATGCATATATTCTATCTTTAAGAAATTTTTTCTGGTGTAAAACTGTAAACAATGTTTTTGGTGCTTTAAACTACTCAAAAGATTTCAAACCCCTTCGGAGTCGCCAGGCTTGTTAGTCCTGTCAATTAATTTTGTCTAAGGTATTTATATTGAACAAGCAGAACATCTGTAAAGTCTTTCCTTCAAAGTTCTTATTTTTTTTAAAGAAATCAGTATTTTGTAACTAAGTTTTCTCGCAAGCAGAAGCATAAGTTTCAAGTTAAAAAAAAATCTTTTATTGAAGGAAGTCATTTAACTTTGTCTTAAATTAAAATATGTATTCTTAAACATTATGCTTATTGCTTTGCAACAATTTTCTGAATTTTGGACTTTGTGTTATTTGAACAAATAGGGGGCTGTAATATCATTGTGTCTCTGTGCTGTTACCAGTGCTGATTGTTTCGATACCAGGTAAATAAAATTTGTTGTTGGGAATCCTCGATGGACTTAGTCGTTTCACTCCCCGCATCCATGAGACCTGCAATAAACGTATCAAAGCTTTTCTTCCTCTTGTCAGTCTGAATTTTATATTTCTTTACTTATGTCACTGCCACTCAAATAGCTATACTGTTATATCGCTTTTAAAGCCTCATTTCCTAATCCGATTCTCCCAGCATCACTTACTTTGTCTGTTCTCCATTAACCTTGTTTTAGTTTTGTTTAAGATCATCTTGCAGTCTGGTTTGAAGATACTCAGTTCCGTTGAAATGATTTTCAAAATCCTTTGCCGTCTCAGACAGAATTACAGTATCATTGGAGAAGTTGAACTTTTTGGTTTCCTATTTTGTTTTCCTTTTTGGTTTCCCTTTACAAATTTCTCCTTGGTTTAATCTGTTACCTAAAATTTGTGCAAATTAAATAAGGGACAAACAGCAACTCGTCTTGTTTTATTATCAACTATTATCTCCCTTTCATATCCTCCCGCTGTTGAATTCAATCTGATTTCTGTGAAAGTCGTATATCTCATTTTGCTCCCTCTATTTATCCTTGATGACTTCAGTATTTCAAATAGTGTATTGCAGTGAACGTACTAAAAGTTTTTCCTAAATCTCAAAAATGCTTCAAATGTATCATATAAGTTTCCCAGCGAATCGAGCGTTTCTATTACTCTCGGATGGCTAGCCGGGTGCTGTCGTTAACGTAACATGATATTTGGACAGCGTCAACTCGAGGTGATACCTATACAAGGAGCATCTTCGTTACAATGCGCCTCCTTTGTGCTCTTATCGCTCCCCAACCCATGCTAACCATCCGGCCGCACGGCGTGGCTCGTGGTGCGGTGGTGGGGAGCGGAGGTGCTGGCAGATGCGGCTGCCGAATACTGGACGTGAACCGCCGTCCCTCAGAGCTCCTGCCGCTTCAGTCGGGCGCGCAAGTCACTCTCGGTCGACCTTGTGACTTCAGTTGGCTGAGCGCTGGGCCTCACGCTTTACTGAGAGTGAAGCCGCTCCCATCTATTAACCAGGATGTCGGCCACCCCTATCCGAACACCGACCTTTAGAGCACAGTTCTAGCACTTCCGTTTGCTCATATTTCGTCGAGTCGTATTATGCAATGTTACGATACGAAAGATTCTGTTGGCTGCTTGAGTTAGGTGTGTCTGCTGTCTCCTGGCACCTTTTTCGACTGTCCGCACACTCTACCCGGAGTATGGGTCACCGCATTTGCCTGTTATACGTTAGACACCCTGTTTACGGAGCCCCACGTGATCCTTCAAAGAACCTAATAGTGCAAGCACTTTCGGAGGTGGACGGAAAACCTGTTTGATGTTACGTCGGGCCAAGATTCTGCAGATTTGGTTCGCTACTTCGACGGTGTACGGCAGATACGCCGTTGCCTTGTCCTGCTCGTCTTGTTCTCTTTGCTCATTCTGTACCTTCTGCCTGAAGACACGTCGGATTTGTCTCCCACTGTAACAGATACAGTGGGAGAAAAATCCACGTGCTTTCAGCCAGAAGATGCAAACTGAGCAAACAGAAGCTTTTGAAACGTGGTGCTACAGAAGAATTACGAAGATTATGTGGTTAGATTGAATGCCTAATGAGGAGTTACTGCGTCGAATTTTGAAAACAGTTTTTAAAACTTGTGGGTGGATACACCTCGGACTTGGTGGTATTATCGGTATACTGTACAGGGAAGTGTGAAGGAGGAGGGGTGGTTGTGGAAGCAGATAGTAAATAGATTCAGATGGATGTAGGGTGTAGCAGAGTTATTCAGAGCTGAAGAGGCTTCCAGAGGATAGGCTCGCAAGGAGAGCTGCAGTAAACCAGACTGAACACCACCAGAACAGCTGAAATATGCATGGCAAAAAAGTTAATTAGATAAGTTTATGTTTTCGGTAGGTCATAGTTAAATTTTTATCAATACTTCTGATAATTCATTTCACACGTCTGATGTGTAGTGGGAACATCCCCCCCATTTACTCTGTGTCGGAGTACACCAAAGTTCAGCATTGTCACCTCTACTGTTTATCCTGTGTGTGTGGACACTGATATACGATCTACCGTCACCCCACCCTTGGCCACTCCTATATGCTGAAGATGTTTTACTGGAAAGCGAACAACGCGAAGATTCCCAGGAAAAGACGCAGCAGTGGGATCAACGACTTGGTAAATTTGGCCTCCGACTGAATAGCAAGAAGACAGAATACATGGACCGTGGTATTCAAGCCGATGTGACCATTAAAGTCGGTGGAGAAGACCGGAAGGATGTGGAAAAATTCAAATATCCTGGCTCACTCGTATGCAGTCATGGTGAAAGTCTATCGGATATCTGGGTCAGTGTTAACACAGCCTGTATGAAACTTCGTCAGGTAATCGGCGTCCTATGTGATCCCCGTACGGCTTTACGCCTTAAGTCAAAGGTTTATAGAATCCGGCTAGCTGCGCGGTCTAACGCCCCGATTCCTGAGCAGGAAGGCGTGCCGCTCCCTGGCACGATTAGTGTCGAGGTCCGGGGTGCCGGCCAGCCTGTGGAAGAGATTTTCCATCTGCCTCGGCGAATGGGGGTTGGTTCCTTTTATTCCGCCTCAGTTACACTATGTCAGTGATTGCATAGCACACGCTATCTCCACTTACGCGTACTCCATAATTACTCTACCACTCAAACATTTTGGGTTACACTCGTCTGGTATGAGACGTTCCCGGGGGATGCCGAACCGCACAATAACCTGGGTTCGGAGTGGCGCGGTGGTGGGATGGAGGACTGCTGTGGCCTGTTGTGAGGTTGTGGACCACTGAGGACTAGGGCGAGGCGAAGCTCAAATGGCTGTGAGCACTATGCGACTTAACTTCTGAGTTCGTCAGTCACCTAGAACTTAGAACTAATTAAACTTAACTAACCTAAGGACATCACACACATCCATGCCCGAGGCAGGATTCGAACCTGCGACCGTAGCGGTCGCTGGTTTCCAGACTGTAGCGCCTAGAACCGCACGGCCACTCCGGCCGACGAGGCGAAGCCTCTCCGTCGTTTCTAGGTCCCCGGTTCAATACACAATACACACACGCTCAGTCGCACTTTATGGGTCGGAGTGTTGGCTAACGACAACGAAGCGTGAGCAGGCTCCACGTGGTGGAAATGCGTATGCTCGGATGGTCCCTTGGGCTCACCCAATTTGACCACGCAACAAACGTCAACGCTCGAGGGCGACCTGGAGTTGCACCCATCTCAGACAAACTACTGGAAAACAGGTTAAGACGGTAAGGACACATCGTGTGCAGTCAAGCAGACTCGGTTACAAGAACAGCTATGCGCCTGACGTAAATGCCCGATGACCTCGTGGCAGACACAAGACACGATGCATGAACCGTATAATGAAGGATATGGAATTCATGAATGACACGTATGAAGATGCCACAGACAGTACCAAATGGAGGCAGACGTGTAACTAGAGGACCCTGCTAGGGCGGGACAAACGCCAGGAAAAAGACATATTATTTTTGTTTGGTGTCATTCTAGTACTGATTGTGGCGAAATTATCTCAGAAAAAACCGTTCCAGAGTTTAACCTGTTCGACGCCCGAAGAACGATACGACAGAACGATTGTGAGTTGATTAGTTTGTTCCAGTGCGGAGTTCCGCTACGAGAAGACTTGATTAGGGCTGGGATATCGGATATCTATAAGTCTGTATCACTAAAATATTTTTAATCGATATTTGTACAGTTGATATACCGGTAACAACGTGATTTTGTGGCGATATAATTGGATAATATTATAATTATCAGCATATAACTCACGATAGAGAAAACTCTCTTTTCTTTTCACTAGTGAAATGTTTACCATACAGGTTATCTCAAGAGCAATCGTCAATACTCAGCGATATAATGCTAACGAGCATTCGAAGCAGAAAAGTGTAGTACGACTTGGAGCATACCGTTAGTGCTATGAGCACGTTTTCAGTAGAAGAGGTGTGTTTCACAGTACCGAAAATGAAGTGCTTATTGCTGTTAAGGCATGGACTTTGGACCCCATATTTACTGGAATTTTTTGTTTCCAATGGTAGTTCAAGTCATATTCGTGGATAGTGACCACTCCTCCTGGGACACCCGTGTGAGACTGATATCTACAGTTTACTTTAATGCTCTTAGAAAAAATTCTGACTGTTGCCATTTGTGTCTTTTCGTAGCCTCGTCCCACTCGAAAGTAAGATTGATGGAAACGTTTGAGATTTCTCGAAACCTCTTTTGTTTGTGTTGTTTTCTGATCGTTGTGTGGTAATATTTTGATGCTGCAGTGTGAACACGAAATGCCCCTCAAAAGCGATGTGTTGAAACCTCTGGTAGCAGCACAGACTTGAAAGCTCATGTAAACCCCCAGCATCCGAAAACATTTGATCAAGGCCGGACGGTTACCGACTCGTGGAGAAAAAGGCGTCAAAATCTATCCGTGATAGTGTCGACAGACCTCTCAGTTCCTCTTCTAGCCTAGCAGTTGATATGGGTTCGCCAGCTGCTTGTTCAACTTGTAAGCAGAGGTACGACCGCTGTTTTGAAAAACGTTGCTTCATTTGCGAAAGGAGCTGAATGACGACAAAAAATAAATGAAGTGATTCATCTATTTACATGTAAAATTGTGATAGGTATATGTGGGTTTCCTTAAGTTTTTTGTTAATTCATAAAACCCATTCCTTATTTGTAAGTAACTCGTTACAATTTACATAGCCCTTACAATCAAAAGGTTCGTAGATGTACAGAAAGTAAATATCCCACACTGAACCAACTATTAAGGACAGAAACAGTATATTAGGAGATAAATGTTACTTATTTTGCTATAGCTGTCTCGTTGTCTCCGGTGTCGGTTCTTGTTTATGCTTTCCAAGTAATAGGTCCAAGACTTTTCGTTTCAGTAAAAGGCTCTGGAATGTTGGTGCTTTTTGACATTTTCAGTATTTATTCATAAATTGTTCCTGACTCTCTCTAAGACACCACTGGTTAAGTAAATGCATTGTGCAACATTTCAACACTACACAAAGAACTTAAAAGCTGCACTGACCAATCTCGACAGTAAACGAAACTATGACGGCGCGTCTAGCGCCTAAAATTTCCTTAAGCATTACGTACTTAGCTTCCAGACCCTTCTAGACCAGGATGTGGTTCAAGGAAATTTTATTATGACTGTCTTAATTGAAATTAATTTTCAGGTATAAATTAGATAATGTTTCCTAGAAATAATTATTTATATAAAGATTTATGAGCCTAATACTTAATAATGAAGGCTGCAAATTTTGGCAATATAGAAACTGTCAGATTTGTCTTTTTATCACTGTCGAGTGAACTATCGATAGTAAAATTAGAAGAATTAAAAATGCAAACTGAAATTTTGTTTGCATGAAAACTAAAGCATAATAATATTAGTTTTACTGTGTAAGAGTGGGGGGGGGGGGGGGTTGTTTTATTTTATTCTAGAAATAAGAACAACTGTGTGAGGTGAAATGACAAGTTTAATGTCACACTATTTCTCGCAAAATTACAGCTTTCATACAGTTTTCAACTCGCCAACATAAAAACAGTGAAATGGATAGCGCATCTTGCCAACATCAAAAAGGGAAATAATTTTATACACAACAATGTTTAATATTAACTCTGTGAAAGAACATTAATACTAAGCACAATATTATGAAAGTTAAATTGGAAGTTTCTTTACGTTAATCCTGAGCACAATAATATGAAAGTTTAATTAGACGTTTCTTTACAAAATTGCTCCTACACATAGATTATGATGTTGGTCAGTACTACGAAAATCGTCCGATTCCGGTTCAAAGTTCGGTACTATTTAGGATGACAATCAAGTTTACAGTGGATGATTAGTCAAGTGACAAATTTGTGTGCAAGATCACCCAAGGCCGCTCGAGTTTACAGTTTACGCAAGCTGGTGAACCAACAAAGTTTACGCCTCTGCATGCGGTATTTATCTTAAGCTGCGACGTGCTGCTGTCTGTAAGGCCGCTCTCTCCCACTGAAATTCCTACAAAACTAATCTGGCCTCTGCTGAACTTTCCAGCAGAAACTTTCCTTACGTTTCTCGTTATGCGAGGAAACATGTACTGCGCCCTAGTCTTATTATGTGGCGATATACACACGCATGGGTGGAGCAACATGCATATTATAGTGCCCTCTCTGTTCTCGCAAGAACAATTAACTAATTTGGCTGGTTCGTTTCTCCATAGCTGGAGCTAGAGTGCAGCCGCTGTGAATGCAGTGTCCACACAAATTTCTTCTCTGCATCGTACAGAGCGTTAAGCGCTCCATTCTGCACTTGACGCCAGTTCAGAGAAGAGTCCTCCCGAAAAATTTCTCTCTTGTCCTACTCGTGGCAGAACTGCCTCCCTCCACTTGGGTTCCTTTTTCACGTCACGGTTTCTTTTTCGACCAATAGGAGCGTTCCTCTTATTTTGTAGAAACACCCTCTACTAATCGCAACGTCCCTTCTATCAAACTACATCGAAACTTCAGTATTACTCTCCTTCCTAGTGTGTTTCCGCCAATCGGACGTTTTGTGCTCATTCTAGATGCCTAACGTACATTGACCTTTCCATGTGTAACACTCGCTGGATGAAAATGCGTCACTTGCTTTTGTTCATATCCCATTAGAATTCCAAAATGCAGTTTTCTAAAGCTTCTTCTCTGCCCTTGAGCAAATGCCTCGCTACAGGCGGTCCTCCAGCTTGAATCACCTGGCCCGTGGTCGCTGTCCTGCTTCCTGCCACCCCTTTAAATGGTTTCTGGCGTAACTCCTGCAGCGTGGCTTCACTACCCCATTGTGGAGCTGGCTTTTGAAAACTAAAAACGACTCGACTCGTGTTCCCTGTTCTACCGTCCGCTCAAAGACATGCATTGTATAGGAATGGTGTGTTAATTACCGTCGATTGACTGTCATCTCCTTTTGCATTATATATTGATAGACAAATGTTCTCATAACTGTCGGTTTACGTTAGGTGTCATCTTCACATTTTCATTGTGATTTGTAAAGGTCTCATGTAAGGTGCAAATCTGACCATTTGTTCTGTGAAATATATAATTTAAGTATAAAATTTATCTCAGGTCAGGCCTAAATTTATACGGAATCAAATAATGAAATCTAAGTTCGAAAAGTTCTGAGGAAGCAAGATTCATTACAACCTGAATCATAAATTATCAACAAAAAGAAAAAAAAACCACGAACAGAACAGTCCTTCAAAGCCCAACGACACTGATTGGCTGCCGTGTCATCCTCAGCCCTTAGGCGTCACCGGATGCAGATATGGATGGCCGTGTGGTCATCACACCGCTCTCCCTGCCGTTGTCAGTTTTCGGGACCGGAGCAGCTGCTTCTCAATCAAGTATCTCCTCAGATGGCCTCACAAGGGCGGAGTGCACCCCGCTTGTCAACAGCACTCGGTAGATACAGATGGTGACCCACCCAAGTGCTATCCAAGCCCGACACCGCTTAACTTCGGTGATCTGACGGGAACTGTTGTTACCACTGTGGAAAGGCCGTTGGTGAGTCATAAATTATGAGTTCAATTTTAAAACTAGAATTTTGCCATTAGCATATCGAAAAATCTATATTCTTCATTCTATGAGATTTGGCCAGAAAGTAATGCACTGCATTTTTTTCTTCAAGAATTCTTTATTGAACATAATGAGATTAGTCACAAAAGAATGGTATTTTATCTACTCATCCTATTTTTCTTCATAATTTCCTTCCCGTTCTATGGCCTTCCTCCAGCGTGAAACAAGGGTGTGTATGACCTGTCGTTACCAATCCTTGTCCTTTGTTGGACTGACAGATGCAGTGCCAGCTGCCGAGTCGTAATGCGTCTGTGCTCGCGAATGACATCAGCTCACTGCAACATGTCAGGTGTGACACAGCCGTATATGGTCTCCCCGACTGCTGCAAATCGAGGAGCTCCGCCAGACCGCTTTCTGATGACCTCACCCTCTGCGCCCAGCGACTAACTGTACCTCTGTCGACAGCAGATGTTCTACAGACTTTGGACAAGCGTTTGTGAATATTCCATTCCCACAGTTTCTTTCTCTGCAGTGAGAAATTCAATGACGGCAGGTTGCTTGTAAGGTACATAGTCTATAGATGCCATTTTGAAACTGTCCTGCTTCTACGATATCTGTCAGAAGAGACGGAAACTTGGCGCACTCAGTCAGGAGACTTCAAGTAATACGTACGTAACGTTTCGTATTCGTAGAAAAAAATGCGGTGCATTACTTTCTGTGCAACCGTCGTGCTAATCTTTGTTATCGTTATTTAGCATGTCGATATTTTCTTTTCGAAGTTCCGCCCCAACACTAGATTGGCTGGAAAGGCAACCAGTTTCTGTGTGGTATGTAAAACAGAAACAAAAGCTGGTGCTTCAGACGTTTGGGGTGGGGGTGAGGGGGTGGTTTGGGGAGGGGGTGGCTGCAGAAGCGTCCCTTTTCCAGCAGGTGGTGCAGCGCGCCAGCCGCTGCTCTCAGCTGCCACCCCCTGGCTGCCTAGATCCAGAACTAGGGCACACAGCGTCAGTAGCAGCAGCAACAGCCGGCCCGGCCGCCACACGTGTCACAACCACGCCACGCCGCGCTACACCGTTCTCATACGTCATACCTGTATGCGGTGACGACCACCACCCTGGCTGCCAGGCACGTATTTATTTTTCCACTGTGGAAGAATGGATAAATGGAAAGTGTACAGGAAACTGGGCAACGGAAACGTGTTATTCGGCAGCTAAACTCAGTGCTTCGGAGAAATACACTGAAGAGCCAATGAAACTGGTATAAATTCCTAATATGTTGTAGGGCCCCCCCCGGGAGGACGCCGAAGTGCCGCAACACGACGTGCTGTGGACTCGACTAAATGTCTGAAGCTATGCTAAATAATGTTCATGTGTGGGGTGTTTGGTGGCCGATTCTTGGACCTACTCTGTAGCAATTCTGGACGTGTGGGGTGTGCATTGTTCTGCTGGAATTGTCCAGGAATGCACAATGGACATGAATGGATGCAGGTGATCAGACAGAATGCTTACGTACGGTGTCACGTTGTAGCATGTATATCTATTGGAAGTAGGTTTATATTATGTAACTGTGTATCTGCAATTATGAAGTGAGTGTTCTGTGTTATTTAAACTCCTTGATCTGTGAAAAGAAAATTTCAAAATCCTAATGTATATATGAAAAAATCAAAAGGATATGTTAAAATGATAAATTATTATAATATGTGCGTGTTCATAAAAAGAAAATGCTTATTTAAAGCTGGTTCATGCTTAGGGCACTTGTATTTGTAACACGTAAAAGCTGTAGGAAAGTCCCCCTGCAATGGAAGTGGAATGGAGCGATATAAAAGGTGGTTTCGGCAGTCGAAGTGAGCGGGGGCCGCCGCGGGTGAACAGCTCGCAGTACGTGGCTAGCCGTAGCACGGTGCACTTCGGCGGTGCTAAGAGAGGCAATTGGAAGCTGCTTTGTTGCCCCGGATGTGGATCTGGCTGTTATTTGGTATTCTCGGCATAAAGAAATGGCTCTAATATGGTGAAAATCCGACACCAGGAACAGACTTTATAGAGCATTCGAACATCAAGAGCCGTGAGTAGAGTTAGCCACCATGTCACTTGCCATCAATCTTCGCCACTGCTCCACAAACTTCTTACGTTCAGTAATATATACGGGCATGGACCAGTTAATTTGTGTGTTGTTTCAATAATAATCACAAAAACCTAAATTCGTGTCTGGATATTTTCTATCCTTGTCACGAAACTATGCAGGGTCCTCATTAGGTGCTACTAAAACCGGGTATCCTGGTTTAAATGAACAATTCTTGCATTCAAGTGTTAAAAGTGATTTTTTTGTCTAATGTAAAAGGAGTAGTAAAAGTTAAAGTTAAAACCACAAAAGTGAAGTTGGATAGGCTTTTGCTAAAGTATCCTTGGTTTTTTACAAAATATAGCTTTGTAGGATTACAGTGCAAGATTGTGTAAATATTGTCTAAAATACCTGCTTCACAGGTGATAAAAAGGCAAATAAGTTAAGCTAATTATCAAAATTAGTGTGGTTTTGATTCTCATCATGAATGGTTCCTTTTTTGAAGTTAATTAAGCCCAGTGTTGTATTTTATTGTCTTGCAAAGTAAATTAGTAAAGTTTGTATCCTGTTACTGTTCAAAGGGAAATCTCAACGAAAGTAACTTCAATAACTAATAGTCAGTTTTCTCGAACATATATTTCCAAATTAGTGTGCCCAATTGGGCTGGCAACCGTTCATTTTTTTCAGTAAAAAAAAAAAAATGCCTCTGAGCACTATGCGACTTAACTTCTGAGGTCATCAGTCGCCTAGGACATCACACACATCCATGCCCGAGGCAGGATTCGAACCTGCGACCGTAGTGGTCGCTCGGTTCCAGACTGTAGCGCCTAGAACCGCACGGCCACTCCGGCAGGCTTTTTTTCAGTCATTTATGGTTTTAGTTTTGCCTCTTTCATTAAGTCTTAAGGTTAAAGTCAGTTTGGTTTTTCTATTAATTTCACCAAATTCAGAATTATAGTCCGATACTATGGTATCGATAGTTCCGTTGCCACAGCGTAGGTGCACGCTCGTTGGTTGGACTACGAGAGCGGACGAACTACGCCGACCACAGCGCCCTCTAGCCGACGCTGTGGAGCTCAACGAACGCCGCTCTGCTTTCGCCCAGTTGATCAAGAGCAGACGACCTAGAAGATTAGCTTCTACTTGTAGGGGGGCTAGCCATTACAGACTTTGCCATTGTAACTTATAGTAACTGTTAGCTTTGATGCATGAACGGCTTCGCATCTACGTGCTCATCCGTACCAAAAGTTAAGTGATGTGTTTGTATATGTTTGTACTCCAGTTAAGGTGCTTTAACTTCACTTGCACTACCGAAGTGCTTTACCTCACCTGCTCCTACTCGCTTCCTTCATTCCGCCTATTTTGCAGATCTCAGGAGCAGACCCACGCACCGCCTTCCAGGCAGGATCCAAAAGATACCTTTGGCCATTAGACGTAAGCGCGGTCAAACTTCGAAATCCTCTCAGAGGGTTACATTGGCGTGTATCACGTTAGATGATATACGTTAGTGTTATAAACTGTCAGATTTATATCAAGACGTATGAGGGGTTCCATATTACCCCAACCATAAACGCCCCACACCATTACAGTGCCTCCACCAGCTTGAACAGTCCCCTGCCGATATGCAGAGTCCATGGATTCATGAGGTTGTCTCCACACCCAAACATGTTCATCCGATCGATACAATTTGAAAAGAGACTCTTTCGACCAGGCAACATATTTCCAGTCATCAACAACCCAATGTCGGTGTTGACGGGCACAGGCGAGGCGTAAAGCTTTCTGTCGTGCAGTCATCAAGGGTACACGAGTGGGCCTTCGGCTCTGAAAGCCCATATCGATGATGTTTCGTTGAATGGTTCGCACGCTGACACTTGTTGATGGACCAGCATTGAACTCTGTAGCAAATTGTGGAAGGGTTGCACTTCTGTCACGTTGAACGATTCTCTTCAGTCGTCGCTGTTTCCGTTCTTGCAGGATCTTTTTGCGCCCTCAGCGATGTCGGAGATTTGATGTTTTCGCGGATTCCTGATATTGATCATTGTAGCAGCAGTAACCGACCTAACAACTGCGCCAGACACTTGTTGTCTTATATAGGCGTTGCCGACCGTAGCGCTGTGTTCTGCCTGTTTACATACCTCTGTGTTTGAATGCGCATTCCTTATACCAGTTTCTTTAGCACTTCAGTGTAATGCCACATCAAACCGGAAAAGATTATGCAAAGAGTCCCAGGAGGAATGGTCAATATTAAGGGAAACGACAGGATCATTAGAAGCAAAATATTCTAGTAAACATGGGCTCTAAAATGCATACCTCAATAGCTATGAACACTTCTCGATCTTCAATACGGTGACACGTATCTCTTCTACTGCAAGCTCTTTGCTTTTTTTGTATCGGGAAGAGGTAATACGGACGAAAAGAAGAAAAAATTGTCTAGTAAATATGGGCTATAAAATGCATAACTTACGAGCTGTGAGCACCTATACGGTAAAAGAGAAGTGTTTCACATTAGCTAACATGAAAAAGTGCTTACAGCGCATAAAGCATTCACTTTATAGCCCATGTTTACTCGACACTTTTTTCTTGTTTAAGTCCATACTTCCAACACATAAAATATGGAAAACGAAGAGATTGCAGTAGAGGAGCTTTGTTTCACAATATCGAATATGATGAAGTGACCATAGCTCTTAAGGCATCCATGTATACTAGACTTCTTTTGTTTCGAATGATCTTTCCTGTCATATCCCTGAATATTGACCATTCCTCCTGTGCCATCCTGAATTCAAACCAAAAGTTTGAGAGAAAGCGTAAAATAAATAAATAAATAAATAAAAGTAAAAATAAACAAATAAGTCAGCTGCTAACTGTGGAAAGTGATAATATAATTCGAGATCACGTGCAGATTTTCAAGGTTAGGTCACATTACAAATGAAGAAATCAGAAAAATGATGCGATTGGAAGGGAAGATAAGGTAATAGTTGTTGATGAGTCTTCCGGTAAGTATGGCCGTGATCGGAGAAACTTTTCTGTTTGTGACGTTTCGTCCAGAGGTGCGCTGGACATCTTTGGATAAAATGTCAGGAACCGTAAAGTTTCTTTGACTACAGCCCTACATCCCAGAGGACTCATCAGCAACTATGACTTCTGGTCGCGACAGCCTTCATTGTATGATCGCAATAATGGAAGTTCTTGAAGGAAAGAAGTTATTATGGTACGCACATTTAGAACGAATGAATGCCGCTAGATACACATAGAAGGTGTGGGTGTGAACCGCAGAAGAAAAAGGAAACGAGTTATCCACCGGTTCCCAACCTTTGTTAGACCATAGCCCCTGAGCGCATTCAGACATTAGCTAGTACACCCCCCCTCCTCCCCCGTCGTCTGTTGGTCCCCACCCCTCCTTCCCTCACATTATCACCATTATCTAAGTGTAAAATGAAAGACTTTTCCTGGAACACTTTTATTTTTAAACGATGGAAGATGAATGATATTAAAATGTGTGTGTGTTTGTGTTTTAGAATGAATGAGAAAGGAATTCATGGTGCATCGGAAGTGCTACTCACAACCCCTTCTCAGATGAGAAAGCTAACTATCCACAGTTGGGGTAGACACTTGTTAAAAAACATACTTCCCCTGCATTACTCCTCTCCATTTCAGCACTTGCTTGACATGAATACTGCAACTCCACTTAAAATCAAGCAATTTAAAACATATGCGCTGTACTTACTATTCGTAAATCACTTGATTGCTAGTCCGCCCCCCGGTAGCTGAGCGATCAGCGCGACAGAATGTTAATCGTAAGGGCTCGAGTTCGATTCCCGGCTGGGTCGGTGATTTTCTCGGCTCAGCGACTGGATGCTGCGTTGTCCTAATCATCATCATTTCATCCCCATCGACGCGCAGGTCGCCGAAGTGGCGTCAAATCGAAAGACGTGCACCCGGCGAACGGTCTACCGGGACGGGAGACCCTAGTCCCACGACATTTACTTGATTTCTGCACTCGTTACTTCTAAACTGAGAGAAACTGGAAGACTTCAGGCCGTTAATGCTTTGTGTCTGACCACAGCCACTAATGGTAATAGTACCCGTAATAATAATAATAACAATATTGTGTACACCACTATAGTAGCACTTATGTAGTTGCTGCTGTGCCATGCAGTCGATTACTTCATTTACCTGTTTCGAAGCGAGTAATGAGGCAATTTATTAACTGCTGCATGGACTATCTTCAACTTGGAGAAGACATTTTCTTCACATATTTATCATTCGTTACGTATATGTCTCACTTTTATCATCCGCTATATGCGGGCAAAACATAACACATATGTTAGAGGGTGGACTATGTGAGGAATCTGTAACCTCTATCGCATTAATACTACTAATCGAGAAACAGTAATTATTGATCACTTATATAATCAATATTACAGTCTTACAAAATTGTGGTAATAGTAATGATATTTTGAAAATAACTTAGTTTCTTGACTGAAAGAGAATCGAATCGTTCAGTTCTCACCCGTCAAAGTTTAATTTCACTCCTCATGAGGTAGTTACTCCCAGGTTTGGAAGCACTAGTCTAGAAGACGGGTGACAGATGTCAGGGAAGGTATGGACCCCAGTCTTTGCACCAAACATTACGGCGAACTAGTTTCGTTATTGGCAGACTGTCTGCTGACGCTTCCGAGTGACGCTAGGCCTCCTTTAGTACTTGCCGGCCCTGAAACGGCGAAATTTCACCGAACTAGCAGACTCTACACAGCAGGTGTGCAGGATGCTACATACCCCAGTACAGTGATTTTCAACTTATAGAAATGAAATGTTAATCGTTTCCTAAGATATATAGTTCCTTAAGAAAAAATTTAATTTTTTAAAGTCCATTGTTATTAGTTAATTTTTTAAATATAAATGTTAACTTAGAAAACCTTACGAATGAGTGTCTCTAAGCAGAGACAGCTATTTTAGATGTGTAACAGGCACTTTATACATCGTACAGGAGCTGCACACCGCGGCTGCCGTAATGCCCAACAAAGGATTCCGGACTCTTTCATCACTCAAGCTGCTCTGCTTCCTTTCGGCTCGCAGGGCGATAGAGACTCTCCATACGCAAAGATAAACAGCGGCACGGCTACTGCCATTCCGTCGTTGCTATAGAAACATAAAAGTGAAGTTCACTTGGCTATTACCCAGCAATTTACAATACTTACATTATAATTACAATCAATTATATTCAGTCAGAAATAAATATTAATTACAGTTTCTGTAATAAAGCTCACAGATTCAGAATCAGCAATACAGAACAAGTTAACAACCGATATCAAACACTGAAAAATTTTGGTAGATTCAGAAGGTATTTTACCTGCATTTTCGGCGTTACGCACACTGCTTTTCCATATCGTATTTACTTTGTATAATCGTCTCATAAAGTGATACAGGAAAAGGTAGTTGGCTGATGCTCGTAAGCCTGACTTTAGAAATATAACACTTCGAAATTCATATTAGACTGAAACTCACAAGCGGCTGGTTAAAGTTACAGGGGGAGGACAATATAATGTGAACACCATGCACCGTAGTACATCTTGTTGCAAGTTGGCACCGCCGCCTATGTGTAAATACTGCGACGCAGCTGCAGTGCACAGTTGGTATGACGAGTCTTGGAGGTTACCTTCCAGTGTATTATACATGTTCTTCCGCGACAGTGAACACAAGCAATCAATGAAATGTGCGAGCTCTGAGACTTCCGAAAAGGGCAACCCGTTAGTGTGAGGTTGACCTGTTTAACATTTCACGACCTACAGTATCCACGACAGGATACACAAAACATAGTAAAACATCGTTGGCAAGAGGAATGGTGGACGAAAGTAGAAGTTAACTGCCAGACACAGACGAGAATTCTGACTAGAGAACACAGCACTGCTGCAGCAAAAGTGAGTGCGGAACTCAATACTCGCTTGCGTGATTCTGTGTCGACAAAAAGAGTACGGCGGGAGCTTCACGAGGCTAACATTCATGGACAGGTGCAACTGCGAAACCATTACTGACGGAATTCAGTGCAGTACTGCGAAAGAAATGGCACCACGATCATAGAACCTGGACACTGACAACTGGAAGAGTGCGGTATGGTCTGCTGAATCACCGTTTGCTATGTTTCCCACAAACGGCTAGCTTTACTTATGTAGAACACCAAAAGAAACCTACGATCCGACATGCTTGCTTCCTACAGTCAAGCTTAGGGGGATGTTACAAGCTCCCCGAGCTCAGGGGTTGTAGTACTTCAGAACGACCGAGAGGTATGATTTGGGACGGAGCGGTGACTCACGCAGAACAGTGTAGGGGAATACAGGCAAGTACGTCACTGACTTCATTACATCGAGGCAAGCAACCGGCTTTCTGCTGAACTCGCCGATCGCGCTGCACATTGTGCCAATGCCGGAATCTGCAGCGTCAGCGCCTAGTCGCCCGGCCTAGCGGACGCAGCGCTCCTATACAAGCCACGGCTGAGTGTCCGCCGCGTGTGATGCTGCGCCCGGGGTCCTGAACATGGCTGGCTGCTCCCTCAAGTGCGACTCGTGGACCCCATGTAGACCACCGAAGGGAAACAGCTGACCGTCGTCGTTGTAGTGAGCCTTCGCGGCTCCTAGCATCCGCCCAGGGCAGCTCGTTCAGTGGCCGCCGACAACTCTGCACCAGGGAGACCGCGAGTTCGCGCCCCGGCCCCGACCCTGCGGACGGTAGCTTTCAGTCCCTCCGACGATGTTGTCACCCAGAGAGCGGAGCCTAGCAGCTCTATCGCTCCTTGTTCCGGTACAGCTCCAAAGCGCAGCGTGCCCCACCACAGCTATGATGCGTCCTTGCACCGAAGGTTGGAAGTAGCTTCAGCGGGCCGGTTGGTCGTCGTGGTTGGCCTGTAACTTAAACAGCCGTTTCTCTCCGATTTTAGACGCGGACAGAACGGCGACACGATTGTCTGATTTGAGCCTCCGGACTCGCTTACGAGGGCAGTTCAATAAGTAATGCAACACATTTTTTTCTGAAACAGGGGTTGTTTTATTCAGCATTTAAATACACCAGGTTATTCCCCAATCTTTTAGCTACACAACACAATTTTTCAATGTAATCTCCATTCAATGCTACGGCCTTACGCCACCTTGAAATGAGGGCCTGTATGCCTGCACGGTACCATTCCACTGGTCGATGTCGGAGCCAACGTCGTACTGCATCAATAACTTCTTCATCATCCGCGTAGTGCCTCCTACGGGGCTGTAGGGTGCATGAGGAAGAACAGTCCACTGAAGTTCTGTGAGCTCCTCTCGGGTGCGAAGATTTGTGTGAGGTTTTGCGTTGTCATGAAGAAGGAGAAGTTCGTTCAGATTTTTGTGCCTACGAACACGCTGAAGTCGTTTCTTCAATTTCTGAAGAGTAGCACAATACACTTCAGAGTTGATCGTTTGACCATGGGGAAGGACATCGAACAGAACAACGCCTTCAGCGTCCCAGAAGACTGTACCCATGACTTTACCAGCTGAGGGTATGGCTTTAAACTTTTTCTTGGTAGGGGAGTGGGTGTGGCGCCACTCCATTGATTGCCGTTTTGTTTCAGGTTCGAAGTGATGAACCCATGTTTCATCGCCTGTAACAATCTTTGACAAGAAATTGTCACCCTTAGCCACATGACGAGCAAGCAATTCCGCACAGATGGTTCTCCTTTGCTCTTTATGGTGTTCGGTTAGACAACGAGGGACCCAGCGGGAACAAACCTTTGAATATCCCAACTGGTGAACAATTGTGACAGCACTACCAACAGAGATGTCAAGTTGAGCACTGAGTTGTTTGATGGTGATCCGTCGATCATCTCGAACGAGTGTGTTCGCACGCTCCGCCATTGTAGGAGTCACAGCTGTGCACGGCCGGCCCACACGCGGGAGATCAGACAGTCTTGCTTGACCTTGCGGCGATGATGACACACGCTTTGCCCAACGACTCACCGTGCTTTTGTCCGCTGCCAGATCACCGTAGACATTCTGCAAGCGCCTATGAATATCTGAGATGCCCTGGTTTTCCGCCAAAAGAAACTCGATCACTGCCCGTTGTTTGCAACGCACATCCGTTACAGACGCCATTTTAACAGCTCTGTACAGCGCTGCCACCTGTCGGAAGTCAATGAAACTATACGAGACGAAGCGGGAATGTTTGAAAATATTCCACAAGAAATTTCCGGTTTTTTCAACCAAAATTGCCCGAGAAAAAAATGTGTTGCATTACTTATTGAACTGCCCTCGTATTTATACGTATTTTCCCTACACGTCTGACGTATTCCTCCAAAGGGGACAGGTGGAGTGCTCTTTGATAATTACAAGTCAGATTTCCTCAGCCCACTTCGGCCCCTACACCCAGGTCACTAGGCGCAACATATGGGATCTTCACAGTACGTCGGTGCCCTGTGTTGCCCTGATTGCTTCACGGTTATATCTAGTGCAAACCACTACATGCCTTTCCGCTTGCGAGGGGTGTCGTAAACCTGCCTCCCAGAAGTGTCTGCAAAATATCAACATCGCCCGTGGCTGCCATCCGATGTGCCTATCGGTCCCTTAACTACTATCTTCAAGTTATAGCTGCGCGAAACTCACAAGAATTCCCCAAATCTACGCCTGATTTTATTCGTGCCGCAGCAGGAGATTCCGTTACGATTTGGCCGGCTACATCGTGATATTCAGCTGGTCTTGCCATTACCCTCACTCTCTGAAATAGTGCGAGTGAATATCTCGACAGCCGGCCGGTGTGGCCGTGCGGTTCTAGGCGCTTCAGTCTGGAACCGCGTGACCGCTATGGCCACAGGTTCGAATCCTGCCTCGGGCATGGATGTGTGTGATGTTCTTAGGTTAGTAAAGTTTAAGAAGTTCTAAGTTCTAGGGGGCTGATGACCACAGATGTTAAGTCCCATAGTACTCAGAGCCATTTCAATATCTCGACATCCTCGTCAATGAATGACTAGCATATTGCTGCTGAACATGGCCGTATTCCTACATGATAACGAGCCCATACGAGCAGCACATACAAGCTCTGTGCTCTTGGGTAGCACAACGCGCCTTGTACACGTCCACCCTGGCGCTGGGGCTCACAGCACCCAGTTACGACACCTGAAAATGGGCTTATAAGAGCCCGAAACCAGTCGTTTGATAAAAAAAAGGAACTTAACAACTGTAGAGGTATTTTCAACCACTGGGAAAAAATATTTAGGTTTAATTTGTGGAGCATCAGAATAACATCAAACATCTTCCCTAGCCAGCACAATCGGCAGACATCAACATCACTGAAAAGTTATGGTAAGTTTCAGAGCAGAGACTGAGGAGCAGATCTGCAGTCCCAACATCGTTGAAACAACTGGCGCGTATTTTGGTAGAAGAATGAAAAAGTCTATTCCGCGAAGAGTTGCAATTGCTCTCAAAGCATCCAACTTCTTATCAATAAATAAATGTCGTGTATACGTCAGGTGTTCATATTATTTTGTTCACCCCTGTGTATGGATATTTTAGCTGTTAAACTAAGGTATTTCTATACTCTTCTGGGCTCACTTTGTAGTTCATATCTTTTAAGGATAGTGCATGATTGGAACTCCAGGTATGCTGCTAAGTTCATGAGGCTACTTAAGAAAAAGCGACAACAATCCTCCTTCCTTTTTCCATCACCTGAAGACCGAACAGCAGACAGTAGATAATACAGAACAAGATACATAAATTTTACACGTAACACCGAAAGGACCGCTAATGAACATTCTGGAAGAAGTGGAAATCTGTCTAAATACACATTAATATCCGCAGAAAATACTAAAGGAGCAAATCTACCAGGCACACAAACAACAGATACAAACGTTTATTGAAATTATCCATACGACAACTATAGATACATCAGAGAACAAATAATACGAAACAGGCAGAGATTACATTATACCTAAATTCACAAAAATATACAGATTCGAACAGACAGTGTCATAATCATACAACATCACTGGAAAACCTGTCAACAAGCTGACAAAAAGACGCACCTACGAAAAAGAACAACGTATACCACAAAAATCACAAGAAAGATAGAATTCCGTTTATAAATGAATACAAACGAATACACAGGACCAAACAGAGCATATACCGGATTCGTGTAAGAAAATAGATCACAATGGCAGTATCCAGGGATGTCATATCGACATACAGATACGTAAAAGAAGTAATAACCAAGAAAATAAGACTACCATAAATTGTAAATAATACCATATGTTAAAAATATGTACAACTATAAAAATAAAATATATAGATATAAAACTCCGAAAAAGAAAAGTATAACAGTAGCAAACATGAATACTTACGTAACAGCATCGATAAACAGAATTGCACGTAATCATCCAATATCACTGGATTATGTGTCGAGTAAGTTGTCATTATTAGAAGGGCATTCTGTTAGCAAAAAGGTGAATGGCCTTTCAGATCATGATGCACAAATTTTAAGTCTAAAAGATTTTTGTGCTTCAACACATGTTAAATATAGTTACCAACTTTTTAGGAAAGCTGATCCAGTTGCTGTACAGACTTTTGTAAACCTTATCAAGGAACAAGATTGGCAAGATGTTTATAGTGCTGATACAGTAGACGATAAATATAATGCTTTCCTCAAGACTTTTCTCGTGCTCTTTGAAAGTTGCTTTCCGTTAGAACGTTTAAAACAGGGTACTAGCACAAACAGGCAGCCTGGGTGGCTGACTAAAGGGATAAGAATATCTTGTAGAACAAAGTGGCAATTATATCAAAACGTTAGAAACAGTCAAAATCTAAATGCAGCAGCCCATTACAAACAGTATTGTAAGGTGCTTAAAAAAGTTATTAGGAAGGCAAAAAGTATGTGGTATGCAGATAGAATAGCTAAGTCTCAGGATAAAATTAAAACCATATGGTCAGTCGTAAAGGAAGTGGCTGGTCTGCAGAGACAGGTCGAGGATATAGAATCAGTGCGTAGTGGGGATGTCCGTGTTGCTGATAAGTCGCATATATGTACAGTACTTAATAATCACTTTCTGAATATAGCAGGTGAACTAAATAGAAACCTAGTCCCAACAGGGAATCATATAGCGCTCTTAGAAAAAAGTGTTCCGAGACTGTTACCTGAAATGCTCCTCCATGATACTGACAAGAGGGAGATTGAGTTAATAATTAAATCACTAAAGACCAAGAACTCTCATGGATATGACGGGGTATCTAGCAGAATACTGAAGTATTGTTCCACGTATATTAGCTCAGTACTTAGCCATATCTGTAACTTTTCCTTTAGCAGTGGTCGGTTTCCTGACCGATTAAAGTACTCGGTAGTGAAGCCACTTTATAAAAAGGGAGACAGGGATAATGTTGACAATTATAGACCTATTTCTATGCCATCGGTGTTTGCTAAAGTTATCGAGAGGCTTGTATATACAAGGTTACTGCAGCATTTAAATTCACATAATTTGCTGTCAAATGTACAGTTTGGTTTTAGAAATGGCTTAACAACTGAAAATGCTATATTCTCTTTTCTCTGTGAGGTTTTGGACGGATTAAATAAAAGGTTGAGAACGTTAGGTGTTTTCTTTGATTTAACGAAGGCTTTTGACTGTGTTGACCACAAAATATTACTGCAGAAGTTGGAACATTATGGAGTAAGGGGAGTAGCTTACAATTGGTTCGCCTCCTACTTTAAGAACAGAAAGCAGAAGGTAATCCTCCGCAATATTGAGAGTGGTAATGATGTTCAGTCCCAATGGGGCACTGTTAAATGGGGCGTTCCCCAAGGGTCGGTGCTGGGGCCACTGCTGTTCCTTATTTATGTAAATGATATGCCTTCTAGTATTACAGGTGATTCAAAAATATTTCTGTTTGCTGATGACACCACCTTGGTAGTGAAGGATCTTGTGTGTAATATTGAAACATTATCAAATAATGTAGTTCATGAAGTAAGTTCGTGGCTTGTGGAAAATAATTTGATGCTAAATCACAGTAAGACTCAGTTTTTACAGTTTCTAACCCACAATTCAACAAGAACTGACATTTTAATCAGACAGAATGGGCATGTTATAAGCGAGACGGAACAGTTCAAGTTCCTAGGCGTACGGATAGATAGTAAGCTGTTGTGGAAAGCCCATGTTCAGGATCTTGTTCAGAAACTAAATGCCGCTTTATTTACCATTAGAACAGTATCTGAAATAAGTGACATTTCAACACGAAAAGTAGTATACTTCGCATATTTTCATACGCTTATGTCATATGGTATTATTTTTTGGGGTAATTCTTCTGATTCAAAAAGGGTATTTTTGGCTCAAAAACGGGCTGTTCGAGCTATGTATGGTGTAAGTTCGAAAACCTCTTGTCGACCCCTATTCAATAGTCTGGGAATTTTGACATTGCCCTCACAGTATGTATTTTCTTTAATGTCGTTTGTTGTTAGCAATATTAGCTTATTCCCAAGAGTTAGCAGCTTTCACTCAGTTAATACTAGGCAGAAATCAAATCTGCATGTGGAATGCACTTCCTTGACTCTTGTGCAGAAAGGAGTGCAGTATTCTGCTGCATCCATTTTCAATAAGCTACCACAAGAACTCAAAAATCTTAGCAGTAGCCCAAACACTTTTAAGTCTAAACTGAAGAGTTTCCTCATGGCTCACTCCTTCTATTCTGTCGAGGAGCTCCTGGAAGAGATAAAAAATTAGGCAAATTCCAGTGTTACATTCTTGATTTTCTTTATTTAAACTAACGACTTGTTTCATTTTATGTGTTTCTACAATCGTGTTATAATTTCATGTATTGACTCGTTCCATGACCATGGAGACTTCTCCTAAATGTGGTCCCACGGAACAATAAATAAATAAATAAATAAATAAAATAAATAAACTTCATAATCGGGCAACTACATAAAGTAATAAGTGAGATGACGTGATGAACAACCATTATTACGCGAGTAATACCACAGGAATGTAATTAACAGGCAAATACGGAGTGACAAAATTACCGATATTGCATAGAGGTCAAAATCATCAGACGTATGCAAAGATGTATAATAATGAAATCTATTTAGTAACTACCTATAAAATTAGAAATATTATAACAAAATTAGTTATTATTAGTTACAGATATCCTGATGACGGCGATTCTGCTGAAATATTGTAAAAATAAAACACTCAAACTTAGCAGCTTACTTGAAATCATAATGACACAATCTTCTTTAGTGTTCAATACTTGAAATTTGGCTTTATCCACAACTTTATACTAAGTAAAATAATTTACACGTTTTCAGTGAGCTCCATAAGGGAGGATGGAGGCTAATGTAATCTCCGTATTATCCTCCCTCTGTATCGGCCTTCCTATCTGAGTGGTCAGCGTGTTTGACTTACATGTGGAGGAGGACCCGGTTCGGTTCCCGGTGCTGCTAAGTAGTTTTCCTCCGTCTCAGGATTGGTAAGGCCTGCTCTCAGCCTCGTTGATCAAACTGAGGACCTACTCGACTGATTAGTGGCTATCCAAGGTCAAGAAACTCTGCAACGACCTGGAGAGCGACGTGCTGACCACACGCCCCTCCATATCGCATCCGACGACGCCACTGGCAGAGGATGATATGGCGGGCGGTCGGTCCCAAATTGGCGCGTCTAGGGCCAGGACCGGTGACTTGACCTACACTTTTTATCTCTTCAGGTTGTATCATGTCTCAAAATGACGTACCAAGGCATTTCATACATCGAATTATTTTACAAAGACGGCTCTTTCTTTGCGTATTTCACAGTATTTTGAGGATCTAATTTAAAATTAAGAACTGTACACAAGTATCCGAAAATGAAGCAATATTGGAAAACGATATTTATCTCGTAGATAAAGTTAACAGTTATTCGTCTTTTGCAACTGAAGCTTACTTTTGTTTTTGTCCAAACATTTTACGCAGACTCAGTGGCTTAAAAAAGAAATGAATATTATAATTATTATTTAGAAAACTAAAGATATTTTGGTTTGAATTTCTTGGAATGAGGCATCTAGCGTTTCATGTCAGCACACCTAACAACACTTCACTACACCAAACAAGACTACAATGTTTTCCTAGACGTGCTATGAAACACAATGATGTATCATAATTAATAGCGAAAACTGATACGAGTAAAAGTATACGATAACTGAAACAGAAACTTCGTTTACGAAATAACTGCGAATGTGTGTTTCCGAGCCACCACTCACTTTAGTATGAAATACTAACCTTGTTGGCAGAAATATGTTTGAAATGTCAGCGTTTAAATTAAGTACACATGTAATTACACTCTAATTTCACCCACAGCCAGCTTTAACAGGAAATACAATATCATCGAAACGCTCCGTGGGTGTACTGCCTGGATGCCGAGAACCAACACTACTTTCGTGTATTGTTCTGTCTACAGATACTCTGGGAGAAGCTTGAGAACCGCAATACAGTACTACTTCAGCATGCTACATGTTACAATTTACTGTACAGTCACGCATGGTAGGCGAAGCGCTCTGCATGTTGTCATGACATTTGGATGCCATGCCACGCTCGTTTCTGCAGTCAGTTACGAATTTTTTCAAACATCCCTGACCACCTCGTAAAGTCAGACAAGACTGTACAATTTGCTTCTCCAGATCTTTGAACTCATTAACTGGTATGCTGGATACCTCACTTTTGAGGCGACCCCAAACAAAAAATTCCGGTGGATTGATGTCACATCTTGCAGACCAAGATATTTTAGAACATATTCTCGCGTTAGGCTTGTCGAGCTTCCATCAAGCATCTCCCATATTCCTGGACATTTGCACAGGGGATACTTCATCATCCAAGCCAAGAAACTCAATGTCTATCAAGTTTTCTTGAATGGATGAGTGGCCACAATGGCACGATCAGCTAATACCTCTAACGACACAAAGAGAAAATTTGCTGGTGTGGTGACTCATGAGTAGTGTGTATATTTATATCACTCCATAAACACCTGTTATGAAAATTAAGAAAAGTTTCACCTGTAAACTGAGAAAAATTTGAAAAAAGGTATTTGTTAACCTATAGTTGTCTGCAGCCTGTTATTGTATCTTAATACAATTTACACGCACATCACTGGTAGCGTAATTCCATCCATTTGAAGGACAGACACTTTCTATGAGGTCAGTGGTCTTTCGTTTATCTTGATTCCACTGTGCGTGACCTGTGGGTGACCACTGTGTGTTAACTGTCGGGAATAAACTTTTAGATCTGCTTTCAGACTTATTCTTCTGTGGCTCTGCGCGAAGGTGAAGTTCGTTCTGAACGCTGCTGTGAGCGATGCTATAGATGTTATCTCACTCGTCTCGATGTATGCTGTCGCCTAATTGAGAGCATGTCGAAAGACTGCCCATCAGATCTCGTCAAATCTCTGCGTGTTGCGTCAGTTCGCTCCCGGGGAAAATCTCGTTGAATCTCTTTGAATCTTGTCGTAGATCTAACACACTTTGGTGCTGCTGAATAGCTGCTTGCTTTTCAAGAGCTTTGGTGTGGTTCCGACAGTTCAGCATCGCGACAGGAAGGTGAGAAACGATTTTTTTCTTCCGTCGTCGCTCAAGACGTCGGTACAGAGTCGGTAAAGGGTTACTTCAACGGAAATTAACGAAAAGATCCATTAAACCGGATGGTAGAGGAAAGAAAATATTATTTAAGGCAGCGTGGAAGTAAACAGAAACTGCAACATCTAAATTCGAGAGGTTTAGTAGTTAGGTAGCGATATTGCTAGAGGAATACTTCACACCAGTTCGTTTGTAAAATAATCGACAATTAAAATTTTATGCTAGTGATCACATACTTACAACCACTGACCGAAAATGTTCAAAGACCACAAAATGTTTCTTGAGAGTAATTTGAACGAATGATGATCTCACGTGGCATAAGGGAATTCCACTAAAAGGTTAGCTAGATGCATGACGCTAGAAGCGTGGGACCCGCTAATGAGGCACGACACGGAATATGCGACTTACCTTACTAAAGAGATAGGGTTATAGAACTAGAAAAACATTCATATTAAGGATCTCCCTTTCTTACGTAAAATGATGTAGCACGATATAGTCCAAATATTACGTGAAACTGTCGTCAAGTTTTTCGAGAGCCTCTTTGTTCATCTAATTCGCCTCTTATACAATAACCGAGTGGAACATATTACAATAAACGAAGAAAGATTATGAACTTGTGCAATGTTACGAACAGTTAGATAAAAGTATTAATGCTTAAGGGACAGCGTTGAATGAATGATGTAAATCTAAAACTGGCCGCAGAAGGGGTGTCATCAATCAAGACACACACTGTTGGGTGGCTTGCGGAGTATCAATGTAGATGTGAATGCTGAAAACGTTGCCAGTGGATGTGAAGACTACAAGCTTTTTATCGCTGGACAATAGCTTTAAACTTTACGCAGAGAGAACAACATTTGTGATTTCGAACGTAACATTTATTTATACTGATGAAATAAATTGCAATGAGGGATTGCCTTGTGAGAGTATCTGGCATTCGTTTGCGTAATTTTACCGAGACTTTTAACACGTTTAATTAAATACATTACGTGTTAAATAGTCAAAGAAGATAATTTCAGTTTAAATATAGTACTTTTGAAAATTTAGCGTGGTGAAAAACAGTGCCACTGAAGGCAATATCCAGAATTTCCTTTAGTGAATGACATTTCAGTTCAGTACCAGTAAAAATCAGATTCCTTAAAAAAATTGAACTACCGTGAATGAAACAGCCACGAATTTCTGATTACAAATGAATGGAAATAAAATGAACCGCAAGACAGCTGTAAATGGTGATTTCTTTATAGTCACAACCGGTTTCGCTGCAGTTACTTCTGTAAAATATCTGGGAGTATGCGTACGGAACGATTTGAAGTGGAATGATCATATAAAATTAATTGTTGGTAAGGCGGGTACCAGGTTGAGATTCATTGGGAGAGTGCTTAGAAAATGTAGTCCATCAACAAAGGAGGTGGCTTACAAAACACTCGTTCGACCTATACTTGAGTATTGCTCATCAGTGTGGGAACCGTACCAGATCGGTTTGACGGAGGAGATAGAGAAGATCCAAAGAAGAGCGGCGCGTTTCGTCACAGGGTTATTTGGTAATCGTGATAGCGTTACGGAGATGTTTAATAAACTCAAGTGGCAGACTCTGCAAGAGAGGCGCTCTGCATCGCGGTGTAGCTTGCTCGCCAGGTTTCGAGAGGGTACGTTTCTGGATGAGGTATCGAATATATTGCTTCCCCCTACTTATACCTCCCGAGGAGATCACGAATGTAAAATTAGAGAGATTAGAGCGCGCACGGAGGCTTTCAGACAGTCGTTCTTCCCGCGAACCATACGCGACTGGAACAGGAAAGGGAGGTAATGACAGTGGCACGTAAAGTGCCCTCCGCCACACACCGTTGGATGGCTTGCGGAGTATCAATGTAGATGTGGATGTAAAACAGCATCCTCAGGTGGATTACATAAGGTGGAAAAGATCCCTTGTAATACATACAAGTATGATCAAAATGCTGTAAGAATCTTTTTAAAATTTTCTAGAAAATATAAATTTTTAAGTACAGAAAGTATTTAAAAAAGTGTAATGCCTTTAAACAGGCAGAATAAATCTGACTGTGTCAGATTAGCACACTAATACACTCCCAAAGTTCGTAGTCAAAAATCTAAACCACTGGAGAGGGAGTGTCGTCAAAATAAATAAAACAGTACATCGCGACGAATGGCACTACGAGAAGAAAACCACGCAGCTGATGATGATGATGATGATGATGTTTGGTTTGTGGGCCGCTCAACTGCGCGGTTGTCAGCGCCCTTACAAATTCCCAACCTTTTCTCAGCTCAACCTCGCCACTTTCATGAATGAAGATGAAATGATGAGGACAACACAAACACCCAGTCATCTCAAGGCAGGTGAAAACCACACAGCTATTGACACATTATACATTTTTTTGTCAGGCGGACTATATCAAGTGAAAGAACACCTAGCCATCACAGAAATTTAAGAATAAGCTAGGAAAGGACTTAGATAACTTGAGTTGACATAAAACGAAAATCTATACATACCCCGTGGTGGTTGCAAGGGTACAGCACAGAAGACGGTCAGGAGTGTACTAACACAGAAAGTTGGCATACGATGGGAGACACTAGTGAGCGACCGTAAAACTGCGAGATGTGGTAAACGCGGCTGATCTTTGAATATGGAAGTTTGGGGAGCGTCCTAATAATGTATCCAAAGACAGAATAACAAAAAAGCTAGAGAAAACTGTTTTTTTTTTTTTTTTTTTTCAAGGAAAGGTATTACTTTTTTCAGCGATTTATCTTTCCTTGAATAAGCAGTTGTTACATTTAACTATTTTTATTACTTTCTGTACTTAAAAAATCTCGCCTAGTTTACCTTATGTCGCGGTCTTCAGTCAGTAGCGCCTCTCTCCGTATGTCAAGTTTCCCTGTTAGTACACGCTTGACCGCCTTCAGTGCTGTACTCTTGCAACCATCACGGGGTTTGTACAGATTCTCGTTTTATGTTACTTCAATTTGTCTAAGTCCTTTGCTACCTTATATCTTAAATTTCTGTCATGGTTAGGTGTACTTTCACTTAATATAGTCAGCCTGACAAAAAAATTTACTGTGTCAGTAACCATGTCAGTATGTTGCGGTTTTAATTTAGTGTCCTCCATTTCATGAATTCCACACGGATATTCTTACCAGCGTGTTGCTCAATCAGCCTTACGGTCTTGACATTTATTTATAATAGTGTGAAGTTGAGTGAAGGGGAAAGGGTGTGAGAAAGCTTCAGGTGGGGGTGGGGGGTTGATTCTTTAGTTCACTGGAGGCCCCAATTTTGATCCTTCCTTATTTATGCCTTTCGTTTTCACTCATAGTACTTATATGCTGTTTTCTTCTAATAGTGTGCCACCGTAGCATTCGTCCCTGTGACCTGTTTTATTTATTTTGACGACATCTCCTCTTCAGGGGTTTTATTTTTGACTACGAATGCTGGGGGCATCTTTGTGCGCTAATGTGGCACTGTGGTTTCAATTTTGAGTTTTTCTATCTTTTTCAATACTTCACTCAGGGTCTATAAAGATATTAAAAAAACATTTTTCTTAAAATTCTGGAACAAATTTAAAATTTTACAGGAAAATTTTTAAAAGATTCTTATAGTACTATAATTATACGTATTACACGGGATTTCTCCTTCTTATGTATTTCACCTGAGGATGCCGTTTTAATGCAGTAAAACCGGTTGTTACAGTAAAGAAATCACCAATTATAGCTGTCTTGCGTTCAGTTTTACTTTTATTTATTATGACGTTTAACGGCTGTGGTGCTCGTTTTACAAAGTTCTATGATTACAAATGAGTAACGTGTTATCCAATTTTAAGCAAAAGAAAGTTTTTCGTGTTTCTCAATGTTTACAACGTCATCTCTCATGAAATGTGTGTCGTACAATGAAATAAGTTTACAGGCACGTTCAGTGGTATATGTGAGTAGTGTGTGCAAACTGTGTTACAAATAGTGTTCGTAGTGCGGAAGTAACAAAGTGTCATAAGCGTTTGAAGTTATGTATAAAGTTTGTTGGAAGTCGCTAGTGTTCTCATTCTCAAATACAGGTTGAACATAATTTTGGTATTTGTGTCACTTTCGCTGCCTCAAGACATACACACAGTTTCTAAATATAATGTTTGTCTTACTGTTGCGGCGAAATGGTGTTAAAATGTTCGCTAGCACTGAGTGAAGCAGGCTGCAAAATTAATGTCCACCTACCTCAGTATAGCGTTCGTTTACCATCCGTTGCTCTGCATTCTTAGGTACTATGCAGACGATGTTAAAAACAGCGTTGAAGAGAACCATCGTCCATACTTATGACTGCATAGTCCACGTAACTCAGGTAACAAAATAAACCTCAAAATCTCTAGTAATAACAGGCATAAGGGGACGCTACATTCCTTCATTGAAAATGTCCTCTTATCGATACTAATGTTTTTTATTGTCTTTTAGCTATGGTGTCAACATGACCACATTTACGTCGTTAGCACATCCACTACTAGTTCATGCAGCTTATGTCACATGCAAGACATCCAGAAATGTGTTAAGTCCAACCCGAAATATTATGAGATTAATACAGTCAATATTCTGCTACGAAATGAGTTTCACACTCGATCCTTTTCAGTGGATTCTTCAAATGAAGATGCTCGCCAAAAAATGTTCTGTAAGTGCATACTGAACACGCCACGCTGACTTCTCTACAAAGGCCGATAGTTTTACACGCGGTTTTCTCTACAAAAAACACCCCAAAATCTCCCAGACTTCACGGAACTGTCCGTAAATGCATCTGCTTGCACGGAGATATAAATCGAACGCGAAATAACAGTCACTTCTTCATTTTACAAATAACTTTTTCGGAGACGTCTAAAATGACCTTCTCGTCCGGCAGCTAGTCCACGACTGGCTGAATGCCGTTGCTTTCAGGGCATATAACTCATTCCAATGCGCGGGAAAGACTTTACTCTCATTGGTTGATCAAAACGAACAGCCAATCAAATTAATCTTTCATGATCAAATTTGCTCTCAAACTGCTTTACTCCCATTAACATTCGCAGATGCATCTACGTCATTTTATGCTGCAAGTATTAACAAAATATTCCACCGAACCAAACCAAACGAAAACTAAGAGCAAACTATGCTTGAAGTATACTTTAGAACTGATTATCCTCCTACTACCTTTCTGTCTGCCTTATTACAAAAGCAAACGATCATCGACATACGTCATCCGCCAGTTAGGGGGATTCACTGTTTTTTCATGACATGCAGGTGGCGTAACACTGGCTAGTTACATAAGGTGTAATACAATGTAGAATTGAAATTTGACGTATGTCCCACATACACACTCACACTCACTCTAATCTACTCTCACCCTAACACAAAATATGAATATTAACTTTCAAACTGTTATTTCCATTACGGATGAAAAATTAACGAAAGTTTAGAATTGAAAATCTTTATAAATTAAATCAGCACACAAAGAGTGCTGTTACTGTTTTCAAATAACAAAAGAAATATCAACTGTTATTATTACTATCTGAATTTATTTTCGTAAGTGTCGGTTAAGTACTTTTTTAATAGGTTTTTTTTATATCTCTGAAACTATTATAGGTAGCGGTATCAAATTTCGACACAAAACTCGTCTGAATAACAAAAGGTCATGCACCACATTTGGAATAAAACAGCTAATATTTAACGTAGTGATTTAGTTTCATAGGTGAGGTGAATAAGTGATTTTAGTACGCGCTGCAGTGAGCATCCTCACAGTCCACTTTAGCAACAGGTGGAGCTATGACGCATACGGCAGGCCATATGCCGGCATTTTTTTTCTTTGTTGGATTTCAGTTCCTCCCCCCCCCCCCTCTCAGGGGTGGGGGGTGGATAGGCGAGCTGGCAGCAGCGTAATATGCTGCTTTACAGCCTACAGAAAAGTAAAAGAACATGATGAGGATACAAGCAAAAACAGGCGATAAAACGGTGACATTGTAAAAAACTCTAAAACGTCGAAAAGTTGTGGAATTTAAAACACAAAAGCACTGCGGTGATGATGCGGGTGAAGATACACAAGAACGAGACAGGCACAATTAAAAAACAAGGCGACAGTCTGGTTTCTGTTCGCACAAGATAAAAAACACAACTAGCGACAGTATGGTGGCTGTTCGCAACACTGACAGGGGATGCATGACACTGAACACTCACTTATAACAGCACTATACAGGTGACATCGCGGCAGAGTGGGGGGGGAAGTGGACCCAGACCTAAACAGGGAAAAGGGGGAGGAGAGAAAAGAAAAAGGGGGGGAGCCGATTGAGGGAGGGAACATAGAAAAGGGTGGGGGGGCTGGGAGGATGTTGGAAAGGCATGGGAGGGGAGAGCAAAAAGACTCGGGGTAGAGAAGGGAGGCAGAGAGAGGGTAGGCGGGAAAAAACAGGATGGAAGGGGGGAAGAGGGAGCCTGGGGAAAGGACAGAAGAAGGGAGGGGGAGGTGGGGATCAGAGTTGATAGGAGGGATAGATGGAGGGAGAGAGGGCATCATCCAGGAGGGGGAGTCAACGGACTCCACCTTGGGAAAGGAGATGAAGGGTGTGAAGATGAAGGGTAGGGGGGACACAAGAGCAAAGGTGTGGCAGAGGGTGGGGGTTGGAGGGGAGAGGCGTAACCAGATGATGAGGGGGATGAAGGCGGCGGGAGGTATAGAGGATGCAGATATGTTCAAGGAAAAGGAGCAGATGGGGGGAAAAGAATCAGATCGTAGAGGATCCACATGGGGGACGGGAGGCATATACAGAAGGTGAGGCGGAGTGCATGGCGCTTGAGGATCTGGAGGGACTTTTATAATTTGGGGGGAGGGGGGGGGGGAGTGTATATCCAGAAAGGACTGGCATAACAGAGGATGGGACGGATTAAGGATTTGGACGTGCGGAGGATGGTAGAGGTGTTCAACCCCAATGTCTGGCCAGAGGCCACATGTCACCTTTTTTTTCCTTTATTGTGATTTCATTACCATGCCACATATGGGCAGCGGAGGGCTGTCAGTGGTACAATCCGCCACTCTTCAGCCAAGTGACATGACAACTAATACGAGAATAAAATGTTACATTTAAGGCGATAAAAAAGGGGGACATAAAACAGAGTAAGGGGAGATAATGGAGGTAAAAATACACTGACATGGAGACGTTATTAGGGGGGACATTTAAAAAAGTCGATATTAAGTTAAAAAACACAGTTGGCGATTCCTAAAACACAGAGAAGACACTGAAGGCACACACGCAGGTTAAAAGTCGGCCACAGTATTAAAAACACTCCGGAACAACACACTTTAAACCCACTTGGAGCACACACAATGAAGAATAAAACTGCAAGGGGAACCTGCCAAGGGAGAGGCCAGAGAGGATGGAAAAGGAGGTGAGAGCAAGGTACAGCAGGGGAGGGGTCGGGATGAAAAGAGTAGGGGCGTCAGTGGGTACACCAAGAGGCAGGAGATCAGTGGGGCCGGAGATGAAGAGAAGGCAGGAGGGAGTGCAGAGACACTGAATGGGAGCACAAGAGAGGGAGGGGAGTAGGAGTAGGAGGGGAAAGACGCTCAGGAGAAGGGAGGGGGAGAGGGAGCCCTGAGGAGGAGGCAGGAGGAAGATGGGGTTAGAGTTGGTAGGAAGGGTAGATGTCAGGGCGAAGTTCATCATCTGGGAGGGGTAGATGGTTGAAGTTGCGTTGGGAAAGGAGAGTGTGGAGATGGAGAGAGGGAGGGATACAACAGTAAAGGTGAGGCAATGGGAGAGGGGTGGAGAGGAAGGGAGACACCAGGAGGTGAGGGGGATCAATGTGGTGGACAATATATATTGTGCAGATGTGTTCAAGGAAAAGGAGAAGGTGGGGGAAGGGGATGAGGTCATAGAGGATGCACGTGGGGGACGGAAGGCGGATGCAGAAAGCGAGGGGGAGCACTTGGCGTTCGAGAATTTGGAGGGATTTATAGAACCTGTGAGTGACGGAAATCATAGCCACGCTGGCATAACAGAGGATGGAGCGGATCAAGGATTGGTAGGTGTAAAGAGTGGTGGAAGGATGCAGACCCCGTGTTCCAGCACACAGAAAATATTGAGACAGGGCCTACACACGTTTCCATTCAAAATTCAAAGTGAGACAGAGGCTGACTTTGAGAACCAAATTCTCACAATGAGTCATAATGAAGGATTTGATATTGGCTGCGTCTGGTTCACAGATGAAGCATATTTTCACCTGAATGGTGAATTGTGGAATGCCGAAAATAGCCATTTGCACGAAGAAGGGCTACTGTATTCTCCCAAAGTTACTGTTTCGGATGCGATATGGAGCAGAGACATTATTGTTCGCTTTTTTCAAGCGAGAAACGATCAATAGGGAATGTTAGGTTGTCTGTCGCCACACAGCTAGCGTTCGATAATCGACCATGGGCCGGATGGTTCATGGAAGCTGTCCCAGCACGCTGGTCGACATTGAATCAGCGATCTGCGTGGGATTTGAGTCAATTTTCGTTCAGACGCTACAGGATGTGATGACAAATTTCATTGTTCGTCTTCACAAACTCCGTAGTGCGAGACGTGGACATTTAGAAAAAAAAAGTGATGTGATTGAAAATACTGCTTGATACCGTACGAGCTGTACGGCGTCCAGCGCCGTCTGTTAGCAGCTTTTCGAACTATTTCGAAATTTCTGTACATCTTCTGTAAAAATGCTTACACTTCACCAGTAAGCATACCTTTTGTTGCACTCGTCTTAATTTTTGAGTCATTTAGTTTTGAAATCAGAGACTAGTTCACTGGACACCCTGTACTTCTTAATGAGTAGACTGCACCAGGATTTAAAATATTTAATTTCTGTAAATAACTATATAAAATATTGAAAAATAAATTTTTGCTGCTCCTGGAAGCCGTTAAATGGGAAACTGACAACTGCATTTGTACACCATGAAACGTGAACCGCGGAAGTGCGTCAGCGTTTAGGTAGTATACACGGCTGTGCGAAACTTAATGACGAAAGTAACTTTCGTATGACGTGACACTGTCAAGTAACATATCTCAGAGAAACTCGACTATACGTAGAAAGAACTCCTACAGCATAGTAAACGCCATACCCGAAAGAAATACGCAATGAAACGAAAAGGAATGGCACTATTGTTCGAAGACTATAATTACACTGAAGTCACCGTGATTCATGTTGGTTCCATGGATATTACAAAAAGGCGGAACATGGTTCATGACTAGAAATGCGGTCACCACGGGCGGAAGTGCCTGCCGTGCAACGTGCTATCATGCTGGTTGCAGTAAGTCTCTCCAGCGTACCCCAAACGTTCTCTATGGGGTTTCATTATGGGGAAACGTGCATCACAGTCCATTCGTCGAAAATCCTCTCGTTCCAAGGGATCCTTCATCAGCACTGTTCGATGCGGTCGAGCATCGTCATCCTAAACATGGAGTCAGGGACAAATTCACCACTGAAAAGACGCAGCACGTGCGGAAAGACTGTAGTGTCACAATCACTTTGACCGGAGAGTGTATCGCGTTCAAAGATTTGGAGGCCGCTACGCTCAAGCAACATTATGCCACCCCAAACCACAACATATCGACCACCTAAATGATCATGTTCTGCAATACTTATAATGCTGGGTTTATTTTTATGTGGCAAGATGTGGGAATATCTAAAACTGGTGAACACGATGACTTTGGTGATCCAGGTGTTACCGTGTACGGACGCGTGATGTTGCACGGCCGTACTGATCCGCAAGTCTTTGAACACGGTACAGTCACCGGTCAACGTTATTGTGACACGGCACTCTCCTTTCCCATGTACGTCTTTTCAGAGGTGCATTAGCACCAGATTTCATTTTCATAGACCACAATGCCGACCGCAGCGAACTGCGCTGATGGAGGAGTGCTTGGGACGAGAAGATTTTAGACGAGTGGACTGCCCTGCCAGTGGGAGGTATTGCAGGGCGTCCACATGCACCAACCCTCATCCAACAGTTATCAACTGCGCTGGTGGAGGAATGAACAGACCTAGCGGAAGAAACCCTTACCAACCGTGGTGCCAGCATGGGTGCACGCTGTAAAGCATGCCTTAAAGCCAGTGGTTATCACATGCCCTGTTAATAACCACGTCCCGCCGTTTCTAATGTCCAGAGAACCATCAAGAATCGTCATGACTACAGTGCAATTACTGTATTGGAATAAAAGTGTCATTTCTGTTCGTCTCATCGTGTATTTCGTTCAGTTGCCTTCTGCAATATACTGTAGCAGTTCTTTCTACGTGTGGTCCACGTTTCATCGAGTTAAGTTACTTGGCAGTGGCCCATCACGAGAAGGGTAGTTTCGTCCTGAAGTTTTGCACACCAGCGTCGATAATCCCCGTAGATAGATGGGAAAAACATTTATTTACTATAGACTGGTTTATTCATTTTCATTACTTTAATGTTGTGTACTTTTTATGTCTTCGTTACGCACGGGATGAAAACGATACATAGTGCACCACATTAAACCCACTGTCTGTTAGGGGGGGAAGGAATTGTTTAGCCAGTGCTAGGTAAAGCTTATTGCATAAAAGAGATGTAAATAGAATATATGCTGTTAGAACTTGCGGCGATAAAGTTACCGGACTATGAATGCAAATCAAGGTACCGATAGTACCTGAGCGTTACATGAATACCGTCTGGACATAGTCAAATTCCATCAGCTATTAGAAGCAACATACAGGTGTAGTGAAGCTCACTGTGGGGACATATAACTGGAAGGGTTTCCATGGTGTGGTAGGTCAACGTAGCGAGCGAAATGCAGTGGCGAGACTGAAGCCTCTACAGTGGCAACAACTCGACCCGCATGGCTCACAGCGATACCAGTGGCTGGACCGTTCGTTGGTGAGCAACTTCCACTGACATAGCTGTATCGTACATGCCTAGATTTGTCGAAAAGACACTATTCCCGATTGAAATATGCAAATAGGCGCAAGAAAGTACCTCTGTATCTCCTCTGAGGCACTGGAGGATGGGCTTCCTGACAGGAGGGTGTAAGCTGTTCTCTAGAGACGCAAACCAACCTACCTAGTTGGGACTGGAATCAAAATGGGACGAGTAGGCACCACTTGAACTCGGTAATTCGCTAGAGGCCAGCAGGTTGTCAGTATCTGCAGAATCATTCTCATCTTCCAGCAGAATATCGTGTGTCACTGAAGGAACGTAGCATTTTAGCTGGCTGCCATTTTATGTAATAAAGATGCACTCAACTGTAGGCCTATGTTGCTCACTTCATATTGTTCTACAGTATCATTTTCGAAAACGTTTTATACTTGCGTAGTAGGACCTTTCTGGAAACCGAAAAATCTCCTCTACCGGAAACTATGTGAAAAAATTCTGCGAATAGTAATCGTGTGAAATGTAGCTCGCTCTGTTCGTACACGAGTCTCGGAAGGCAGTAAATACTGACTCCCAGATTGACGTCATGTTCCTTAAGGTGCACAGTACGGTTTCAAACTGTCGCATAATGAACTCAATACGACGGTACGGAATATCAGGATAGGTTTGTGATTAGATTGTAGAGTTGATTGTAAATACAGCACAGCATGATGTTCATATCGAAGAGTAAAGTACATTCGGACGTTCCAAATACAGTGTTTACAAAATGCGTAAATGAACTACACTCCTGGAAATTGAAATAAGAACACCGTGAATTCATTGTCCCAGGAAGGGGAAACTTTATTGACACATTCCTGGGGTCAGATACGTCACATGATCACACTGACAGAACCACAGGCACATAGACACAGGCAACAGAGCATGCACAATGTCGGCACTAGTACAGTGTATATCCACCTTTCGCAGCAATGCAGGCTGCTATTCTCCCATGGAGACGATCGTAGAGATGCTGGATGTAGTCCTGTGGAACGGCTTGCCATGCCATTTCCACCTGGCGCCTCAGTTGAACCAGCGTTCGTGCTGGACGTGCAGACCGCGTGAGACGACGCTTCATCCAGTCCCAAACATGCTCAATGGGGGACAGATTCGGAGATCTTGCTGGCCAGGGTAGTTGACTTACACCTTCTAGAGCACGTTGGGTGGCACGGGATACATGCGGACGTGCATTGTCTTGTTGGAACAGCAAGTTCCCTTGCCGGTCTAGGAATGGTAGAACGATGGGTTCGATGACGGTTTGGATGTACCGTGCACTATTCAGTGTCCCCTCGACGATCACCAGTGGTGTACGGCCAGTGTAGGAGATCGCTCCCCACACCATGATGCCGGGTGTTGGCCCTGTGTGCCTCGGTCGTATGCAGTCCTGATTGTGGCGCTCACCTGCACGGCGCCAAACACGCATACGACCATCATTGGCACCAAGGCAGAAGCGACTCTCATCGCTGAAGACGACACGTCTCCATTCGTCCCTCCATTCACGCCTGTCGCGACACCACTGGAGGCGGGCTGCACGATGTTGGGGCGTGAGCGGAAGACGGCCTAACGGTGTGCGGGACCGTAGCCCAGCTTCATGGAGACGGTTGCGAATGGTCCTCGCCGATACCCCAGGAGCAACAGTGTCCCTAATTTGCTGGGAAGTGGCGGTGCGGTCCCCTACGGCACTGCGTAGGATCCTACGGTCTTGGCGTGCATCCGTGCGTCGCTGCGGTCCGGTCCCAGGTCGACGGACACGTGCACCTTCCGCCGACCACTGGCGACAACATCGATGTACTGTGGAGACCTCACGCCCCACGTGTTGAGCAATTCGGCGGTACGTCCACCCGGCCTCCCGCATGCCCACTATACGCCCTCGCTCAAAGTCCGTCAACTGCACATACGGTTCACGTCCACGCTGTCGCGGCTTGCTACCAGTGTTAAAGACTGCGATGGAGCTCCGTATGCCACGGCAAACTGGCTGACACTGACGGCGGCGGTGCACAAATGCTGCGCAGCTAGCGCCATTCGACGGCCAACACCGCGGTTCCTGGTGTGTCCGCTGTGCCGTGCGTGTGATCATTGCTTGTACAGCCCTCTCGCAGTGTCCGGAGCAAGTATGGTGGGTCTGACACACCGGTGTCAATGTGTTCTTTTTTCCATTTCCAGGAGTGTAGTAGATAGCGTTGGAAGCTTCATGAGACTATTTGCGGATGGTGTTATAATGTATAGAGAAGTTGAAACATTAGAAAACTGTAGCGAAATGTAAAAACACCTGTTAAGTACATGCGCTCGTGCAGCGATTGACAGCTGACCCTCAACAGAAACAAATGTAGTCTATGGTGCATACATGGACGAGAAGATTAGTAATGGTTTGATTAGACGGTTGTCTATCACTGGAAGTGGTCTCGTCCATTCTGTATTTGATGTATGCGAACTGAGCGATTTAAGGGAGAAAGGCCACATAAACTAGTTGTAGAAACCAGAAATGTCAGACCAAGATTTATTGGAGGAATCCCCATGAAGTCTAGACCACCCGCGAAAAAGGCAGCTGAAAAAAAGTGATGCTTGAATATTGCTTTTCAGTCTAGAACCATATAATAAGATAATTGAGGAAGTAGAGACGGTGCAAAGAAGAGCAGGGTGTTTCCTCACGTCTTTCTTTAATAAGTAAGAAACATTTCGTGAAGGACGTTATGAATGCGAAGAGCGTACTTCTGTCGGAGAGTGTATCAGTACGTAGCTTCCTCTTCAATACATCTCGCGAAATAACGACGAACATAAAATTAGGGGATATCCGAGATCACACGGAGGCTTAACAACAGTCGTCTCAACGTGCACCGTTCGCTACTCAAACAGTAATTGCGGGGAAGTGACGCTGGTACAGGGGCTGGACAAAGATACGGGAGCACCGCGAAAAACGCATGCTTTGCCATAAATGCAGATGTTATCCAAGCCTGCAAAGTTGCGCTGTTGTATCTGACCACCACGGCACCTGCGAAATGCGCCCAGTACGTAGCATATGTCAGCCGCGTTCACAATAGGTTTTTCTGTCGTTTTGAGTACTTTATTTCGGAGTTTAGTGAATTCGAACATGGGAACATTGATGGTACTCGTATGGTAGGTGTTTCCGTGACCAAGACAGGCGAAATGTTTGGTGATTCAAGAGGCACCGTATGGAACATTGTTACCGCACAAAGGGAAAACGGAGAAACATCATCCACGAAGTAGTGACAGATGCTCATTGAAGAGGCTTGTGACCAAATGTAAAAGGATGATAGCTGCAAAAGTCCCTGCAGAACTGAGTGTCGCATTGACAGAACCGACCAAAACAAAATGAAGGGAGCTCCACAAGCAGAGAACTGCAGAGCGACCTGGAATTCCAAAACCACTCGTCAGTGACTGAAATGCCCGTAACAGCAAAACGTGGTGCCCAGGCCATAAAAACTGAACTATGTAGCAACGGAAGAACGTCATTTGGGCAGATGAGATTTGTTTTGGACATTTCCCAACTTCTGGCTGAGTTTACGACCCAAGAGTGAAACAGCCATCGTTTCCGAGCCACCACAGGATGCCTCGCCTGTTGGGCCAGTGGCCGATTCTCCGGCAAGGTCCCGACAGTCACAGAGGGCGGGCCTATTAGTTATAGGGAGCTCCAACGTTAGGCGGGTTATGGAGCCCCTTAGGAAAATAGCGGGTAGGTCGGGGAAGAATGCCAGTGTGCACTCGGTGTGCTTGCCGGGGGGTCTCGTCCGTAATGTGGAGGAGGCCCTTCCGGCAGCTATTGAACGCACTGGGTGTGACCGGCTGCAGATAGTAGCACATGTCGGAACGAATGACGCCTGCCGCTTGGGTTCTGAGGCCATCCTTGGTTCCTTCCGGCGGCTGGCTGATTTGGTGAAGACAACCAGCATCGCACGCGGAGTGCAAGCTGAGCTTAATATCTGCAGCATAGTGCCCAGAGTCGATCGCGGTCCTCTGGTTTGGAGCCGTGTGGAGGGTCTAAACCAGAGGCTCAGACGACTCTGCGACTATAATGGTTGCAAATTCATCGACCTCCGTTATTGGGTGGAGAACTGTAGGGCCCCCCTAGACAGGTCAGGCGTGCACTACACACCGGAAGCAGCTACTAGGGTAGCAGAGTACGTGTGGCGTGCACACGGGGGTTTTTTAGGTTAGAGGGACCCCCCCCCCCCCTTGGGCGAAACGATAAAATACCTGACGGCTTACCAGAGAGGACATTATCATCGTTGATAAAGAACGTCCGTCCTCAGAGACCAAAAACAGGAAAAGTTAACGTAATATTGGTAAACTGCAGGAGTATCCAGGGCAAGGTTCCTGAATTAGTATCTCTTATTGAAGGAAATAGTGCGCATATAGTATTAGGAACGGAAAGTTGGTTAAAACCGGAAGTGAACAGTAACGAAATCCTAGACACAGAATGGAATATATACCGCAAGGATAGGATAAACGCCAATGGTGGAGGAGTATTTATAGCAGTAAAGAATTCAATAATATCCAGTGAAGTTATTAGCGAATGCGAATGTGAAATAATCTGGGTTAAGTATCAAAGGTGGGTCAGATATGATAGTCGGATGCTTCTATAGACCACCTGCATCAGCAACCGTAGTAGTTGAGCGCCTCAGAGAGAACCTGCAGAACGTCGTGAAGAAGTTTCGTGATCATACTATTGTAATAGGGGGAGACTTCAATCTACCGGGTATAGAATGGGATAGTCACACAATCAGAACTGGAGCCAGGGACAGAGACTCTTGTGACATTATCCTGACTGCCTTGTCCGAGAATTACTTCGAGCAGATAGTTAGAGAACCAACTCGTGAAGCTAACGTTTTAGACCTCATAGCAACAAATAGACCGGAACTTTTCGACTCCGTGAATGTAGAAGAGGGTATCAGTGATCATAAGTCAGTGGTTGCATCAATGACTACAAGTGTAATAAGAAATGCCAAGAAAGGAAGGAAAATATATTTGCTTAACAAGAGTGATAGGGCACAAATCGCAGAATATCTGAGTGACCACCATCAAACGTTCATTTCTGAGGAAGAGGATGTGGAACAAAAATGGAAAAAATTCAGAAACATCGTCCAGTACGCCTTAGATAAGTTCGTACCGACTAAGGTCCAAAGCGAGGGGAAAGATCCACCGTGGTATAACAATCATGTACGAAAGGTACTACGGAAACAAAGAAAGCTTCATCATAGGTTTAAGAGTAGTCGAATCATAGCTGATAAGGAAAAGCTGAACGAAGCGAAAAAGAGCGTAAAGAGAGCAATGAGAGAAGCATTCAACGAATTCGAACATAATACATTGGCAAACAATCTAAACAAGAACCCTAAAAAGTTTTGGTCATATGTAAAATCGGTAAGCGGATCTAAATCCCCTATTCAGTCACTCGTTGACCACGATGGCACCGAAACAGAGGACGACCGAAGAAAGGCAGAAATACTGAATTCAGTGTTCCGAAACTGTTTCACTGCGGAAAATCGTAACACGGTCCCTGACTTCAGCCGTCGCACGGACGCCAAAATGGAAAATATTGAAATAAACGATATCGGAATTGAAAAACAACTGCTATCACTTAATAGCGGAAAAGCATCCGGACCAGACGAGATACCCTTAAGATTCTACAGTGATTATGCTAAAGAACTTGCCCCCTTTCTATCAGCAATTTATCGTCGATCGCTGGAAGAACGTAAAGTACCTAGCGACTGGAAGAAAGCGCAGGTCGTTCCCATTTTCAAGAAGGGTCATAAATCAGATGCGAATAATTATAGGCCTATTTCGCTTACGTCAATCTGTTGTAGAATAATGGAACATGTTTTGTGTTCTCGTATTATGACGTTCTTAGATAATACAAATCTCCTTCATCATAAACAACATGGATTCCGCAAACAGAGATCATGTGAAACTCAGCTCGCCCTATTTGCCCAAGAAATTCACAGTGCCGTAGACACTGGCGAGCAGATTGATGCCGTATTCCTGGACTTCAGGAAGGCATTTGATACGGTTCCGCACTTACGTTTAGTGAAAAAAATACGAGCTTACGGAATATCGGACCAGGTTTGTGATTGGATTCAGGATTTCCTAGAAGAAAGAACACAACATGTCATTCTTAACGGCTCAAAATCTGCAGATGTAGAGGTAATTTCGGGAGTACCGCAGGGAAGCGTGATAGGACCGTTATTGTTTACAATATACATAAATGACTTAGTTGACAACATCGGTAGCTCCGTGAGGCTATTTGCAGATGACACGGTTGTCTACAAGAAAGTAGCAACATCAGAAGACTCGTACGTACTCCAGGAGGACCTGCAGAGGATTAATGCATGGTGCGACAGCTGGCAGCTTTCCCTAAACGTAGATAAATGTAATATAATGCGCATACATAGGGGCAGAAATCCATTCCAGTACGATTATGCCATAGGTGGTAAATCATTGGAAGCGGTAACGACCGTAAAATACTTAGGAGTTACTATCCGGAGCGATCTGAAGTGGAATGATCACATAAAACAAATAGTGGGAAAAGCAGGAGCCAGGTTGAGATTCATAGGAAGAATTCTAAGAAAATGTGACTCATCGACGAAAGAAGTAGCTTACAAAACGCTTGTTCGTCCGATTCTTGAGTATTGCTCATCAGTATGGGACCCTTACCAGGTTGGATTAATAGAAGAGATAGACATGATCCAGCGAAAAGCAGCGCGATTCGTCATGGGGACATTTAGTCAGCGCGAGAGCGTTACGGAGATGCTGAACAAGCTCCAGTGGCGGACACTTCAAGAAAGGCGTTACGCAATACGGAGAGGTTTATTATCGAAATTACGAGAGAGCACATTCCGGGAAGAGATGGGCAACATATTACTACCGCCCACATATATCTCGCGTAATGATCACAACGAAAAGATCCGAGAAATTAGAGCAAATACGGAGACTTACAAGCAGTCGTTCTTCCCACGCACAATTCGTGAATGGAACAGGGAAGGGGGGATCAGATAGTGGTACAATAAGTACCCTCCGCCACACACCGTAAGGTGGCTCGCGGAGTATAGATGTAGATGTAGATGTAGATGGTGCGGGTCCGGTGATGATTTGCTCAGCCATATCGTATCATTCCACCATAAACCATGGACCTTGCTGTTGCAGGGGAGGCTTGCTTGCCTCAACGATACAGATAGTCGTACCGTAGGTGCAACCACAACGAAGGGGTATGTGACAGATACCAGACAAAAGCGTGGTTCCTGAAGAGGGACAGCAGCCTTTTCAGTAGTTGCAGGGGCAACAGTCTGGATGATTGACTGATCAGGCCTTGTAACATTAACCAAAACCTCCTTGCTATGCTGGTACTACGAACGGCTGAGAGCAAGGGGAAACTACAGCCATAAATTTTCCGAAGGGCATGCATCTTTACTATATGGTTAAATAGTGATGGAATCTTCGTGGGTAAAATATCCCGGAGGTAAAATAGTCCCCCATTCGGATCTCCAGGCGTGGACTACTCAGGAGGACGTGATTATCAGGAGAAACGAAACTGGCCTTCTACGTATCGGAGCGTGGAATGTCAGATCCCTTAATCGAGCTGGTAGGTTAGAAAATTTAAAAAGGGGAAAGTATAACTTAAATATACTGGGAATTAGTGAAGTTCGATGGCAGGAGGAACAGGACTGCCGGTGCAGGGTTATAAATACAAAATCAAATAGGGATAAAGCAGGAGTAGGTCTAATAATGAATAAAAAATACGCATGTGCATAAGCTATTACGAACAGCATAATGAACGCATTATTGTTGCCAAGATAGACACGAAGCACACGCCTACCACAGTAGTACAAGTTTGTATGCCAACTAGGCCCTCAGATGATAAAGAGATTGAAGAAATGAATGATGCGATAAAAGAAATTATTCAGATAATTAGGGGAGACAAAACTGGGGAACTGGAATTCGATAGTAGGGAAAGGAAGAGAAGGGAAAGTTGTAGGTCATATAGGCTGCGGGTAAGGAATGAAAGAGGAAGCTGTCTTGTAGAATTTTGCACAGAGCACAACTTAATCATAGCTGACACTTGGTTTAAGAATAATGGAAGAAGGTTGTATACATGGAGGAGACCTGGAGACACTGGAACGTTTCAGGTAGATTATGTAATGGTAAGACAGAGATTTAGGAACCAAGTTTAAAAATTGTCAGACATTTCCAGAGGCAGATGTGGACTCTGACCTCAATTTATTGGCTATGAACTGTAGAGTAAAACTGAAGAAATTGCAAAAAGGTAGGCATTCGAGGAGCTGCGATCTGGATGAAATGAAAGAACCACAGGTTGTAGAGAGCTTCACAGAGAGTATTAGGGAACGATTGACAAGAACAGAGGAAAGAAATACAATAGAAGAAGAATGGGTAGCTTTGAGAGATGAAATAGTGAAGGGAGCAGTGGACCAAGTTGGTAAGAACACAAAGTCTCATAGAAAAAAACACGAGGGCTAGTAGAAATCCTTGGGTAACAGATGAGATATTGAATTTAATTGATGAAAGGAGGAAATATAAAAATGCAGTAAATGAAGCAGACGAAAAGGAATATAAACGTTGCAAAAATGAGATCGACAGGAATTGCAAAATGGCTAAGCAGGGATGGCTAGAGGAGAAACGTAAGGATGTAGAGTCGTATATCACTAGGGATAAGATAGATACTGCCTACAGGAAAATTAAAGAGACCTTTGGAGAAAAGAGCCCAGATGGAAAACGAGTCGTAAGCAAAGAAGGGAAAGCAGAAAGGTGGAAGGAGTATATAGATGGTCTATACAAGGGTGATGTACTTGAGGGCACTATTATGGGAATGGAGGAGGACGGAGATGAAGATGAAATGGGAGCTATGATACTGTGTGAAGAATTTGACAGAGCACTGGAAGACCTAAGTCAAAAACGGGCCCCGGGAGTAGTCAACATTCCATCAGAACTACTGATAGCCTTGGAAGAGTCAGCCATGACAAAAATCTACCATCTGGTGAGCAAGATGTATGAGACAGGTGAAATAGCCTCAGTCTTCAAGAAGAATATAATAATTCAAATCCCAAAGAAAGCAGGTGTCAACAGGTGTGAAAATTACCGAACTATCAGTTTAATAAATCACGGTTGCAAAATACTAACTCGAATTCTTTACGGACGAATGGAAAAACTGGTAGAAGTCGACCTCGGGGAAGATCAGTTTGGATTCCGTAGAAATGTTGGAAAGCAGTATACTAAGAACCCTTCGCCACACACTATGCGATGTTGCTGCAGATAATGCACGAGCGCTGTCCGAGTTTCGAACGCCATCGGCAAGGGAAGTGGCAAAGGGCGTCGTTGCAATGTGCACAGTGTCCACATGTACGATGACGGCGTCTGAGTGCTGGTGGACCTCGTCGCAGCGATGCGTCCGCCATTGCTGGACCCCAGTTTACGCTGTTGGAATTATCGGCATCGACTGAGTGGACCGCACTGAGCAACGGTGGTTCTAGTGTCAACGGCAAGCATAAGCTTTGTTGGTCACTATACTCATGGACGGGTGCCGAAAGACCCCACCCAAGGTGTGGTAGCGAGACGTTTCAGACGCCCGAAATGGAAGAGTGAGAACGCGGTTAAAGGTTGCTTACCTTGAAAAATTATACAGCCACACCAAAGAATATCGAAACACCTACATTCGTCGTCGACAGGATTGTAAATGAGCAATTCCTTGAAGGTTCTCCTGCATGACGACCCCAAGCGGGTGTCAAACAACAGACCTAATGGTGAGCATAAAAGAACTGGAAATGGTACGACAGAAACTGGGAAGATCTAAATTATTTACATGGCAATTCATAGTTAAATAAAAGCTAGCTAAGTACATTGACCGTTTATTTTGCTGTCGTGTTTGATCGCAAGTTCATCAAAAGCAGAAAATTAGAAAACTCCAAAGGAATATAAGACCATACCAACAAAGTTTACACCGATGAGCCAAAACGCTATAGCCACTGCCCAACAAAATACTAATTGCCGAGTGGTGGCACTGTGGGACGTGGTGCTGTAAGGAATCTATGCAACTGGAGCAGAGGCAAATACTGAACCATTCTAGAGACGATACGGACCGCGAACAGGCAAATCCACTGTCATAAGTAACATAGACAAAGAGTAGATTGTTACGGACCGACATCTGAGAAAGAACATCTCTGAAAGGGTGAAGCCGATGTGAGCATGTGTGGAAAGTGGTAAATGGACGCTGGAACCCTCAGGAAGACGAGAAGGTATTCAAAATCCACGCCACATCAAAGGACGTGGAAGTCGAAATCCTGCCCGCTTTGAAGTAGAGTAAGCGCTTCTCTGTGTCAAGGCTGACGACAGAGTACAATGCGCGTGAATCCACAAGTGTTTTGGAGCACACCGTCTAGCTAACATTGCTCGGCTTGGATCTCCACAGCAGACGACACAGTTACGGTGGGTGCGGGATGGTCTAGATGGGACCGTGGATCAATGGAAACGGGTTTCGTGATTGAATGAAAAACGTTTCCTCTTACACCGGGTCGCCCGTAGTGTCCAGATACGCTGTCATCCAAGCGTACGAACCGCGCCATAAGCTGCTGGAGGCAGTATTATGCTATGGATGCACTCACCCCAGCGTCCACGGAACTTATGGTAGTAATCGAAGGCACTGTGACAGCTACGGACTGCTTGAACATTATTCCGTACCACCTACACATCCATCATTCCTGGTGTATTCCCTGAGCGTATCTCCCATCAGGAGAACTGCCTGTTTCACAAGGCCACATTCGCGCTGCAATGATTTGCGGAGCATGACACTCAGCTCAATCTGATGTTTTTGCCACGACATTCGTGTGGTCTGAATCCAGCGGAACACATCTGTGACGGTCTCGGGTACCAACTCCGCACCTGCAAACCACCGGCTAATAATTTAGTCGAATTGCGTGACCTGTGCCTAGACATCTGGTTCACATATGTCTGGAATCCTACCGAGGACTTTTCTAATCTCTGCAACGCAGAAGTGTTTTGGGTCATCAGTGTATCTGTCTTTTGCACCATGGGTGTGTAGGAGTGGGCCAGGGGTCGAAAGAAAAAAAAATTCTGCTGTATTTCCACACTTAGGAGGAAAGTACTGGTTTCCCAAAAGCGATCAGTAAGAATAACATGTGGTGTTCACTCACGGACGGCGTGTACGTACATCTTCAAGGAGCTAGGCATTGTAACTGAGCCGCTATAATACACATTTTCTCTGATGAAATTCGTCATAAATAATTCATCACAATTTGAGAACAGTGATATACATAACTGCAATGCCAGAAGGAAAACTGGCGTATATTACCCATTGCTGAATCTATCAGTGACTAAGAGAGGTGTTCAGTACGCAGCAATAAAAATTATTGATCATTTGCCAATAACAAAATGTCTGACAAATAGCGAAACAAGTTTCAAATCTGATTTAAAATCATTTCTCGTGGACAACATCTTCCATTCCACTGACAAATTTCTGCTTAAAAACTGGTAGACCGAAAAAGATGACTTGTTTTTTAATTGTAGCTGGACAACTAGGAATAAAATAACAACGGATTCGTTAATGTTAACAGTAATCATCTATACATATCCCGTAAACTGACGCGTCCCACATCATTTCGATACAAGATTCGTTCAAATGATCTATGGAACATTTAACTTACTAACTCGTCGTAATGAGTGACTTTGGACGCAACATCGGCGTCACGTGGTCAGTTGTTGTTTGTCCTCTGAGAGTCCATTTCCTGATTGGGTATGGTCCTTACACCACGTACCTGGTTCTTGTGACCTCAGTCAGTAATCTAAATGTCCTTGTCGGTATCCAAGGTAACAGAACGCACACTCTGGTACGTGTAGACGATACAGACATACACACTGCTTAACTATGTAGTTCACGCTCTACGGGACTCTGTAAAATGGATCGCAGTGAATGAGACAACATGGCAAATCTCAACAAAGCTATACAGGGATCATCGTTCTAACATACTATACAGATGATGGGCAGTTCCACGATGCAACACAGACACATACAGGAATTCACTGGGAGAGTAACGATAACACATGTTTTGGTGAACGTTAAAATGAAGTGAGAGTTGAAATTAGAAAACATTATGTACTTTTCTCTCAACTTAGTAGGCCTACGTTAGATAGAATAATACCATAGTTTTAACGGGTATTAAAACTGTATAACACATATTAAAGCCGATACACTCATCACTGCGAAATATTACATTCGAATGGAAAACTTACATCACTACAGACATATAATGAATACAAAATACACAAACAACTACATTAGCACCTACACGAACACGTAAAAAGCATAAATACTAACAGGAGATTTAAAAAAAACTGATCCCAGCTTTTGCCAAATGGACATGTTGAGAGTGTGAAAAGTATTAGCACTAATTAAACTTAAAGACTCATTAAATGGTTCGAATGGCCCTAAGCACTATGGGACTTAATACCTGAGGTCATCAGTCCCCTAGACGTAGAACTACTTAAACCTAAGTAACGTAAGGACATCACATACATCCATGACCGAGGTAGAATTCGAACCCGCGACCCTAGCAGCAACGCGGTTCCGGACTGAGGCGCCTAGAACCGCTCGGCCACAGCGGCCAGCAGACATTAACATAAAGAGAATATAGCACATTAGATTAGCACTAAATATAGAGAATAACAAACCATCGGCATGTTTCTTCGTAAGGCATGGAGATATTATGAATTGAGAAAGGCTTCTGAATCACAGGGAGCGTACTAATAGGGTGACTACCGTCCACATGTGGGAGGCTCGAGGTAATGCCGAGGCTGCCGCAGCCGGCCGCGGTGGTCTAGCGGTTCTAGGCGCTCAGTCCGGAACCGCACGACTGCTACGGTCGCAGGTTCGAATCCTGCCTCGGGCATGGATGTGTGTGATGTCCTTAGGTTAGTTAGGTTTAAGTAGTTCTAAGTTCTAGGGGACTGATGACCACAGATGTTAAGTCCCATAGTGCTCAGAGCCATTTTGAGGCTGCCGCCACGAGCCGCAGATAGTGGTGGGACTCACTCCCTAACTCTAATTCATCTTACCTATTGTTCATTTTTTAAATCTCAATGATGTACGGTACATCGACCGTCAAAACTTTCACGGAGCGCAACAAACTTGATACTTCTGTATGACCGTACGGCAGGAATAAGTGCCGGCCGCGGTGGTCTAGCGGTTCTAGGCGCTCAGTCCGGAACCGCGCGACTGCTACGGTCGCAGGTTCGAATCCTGCCTCGGGCATGGATGTGTGTGATGTCCTTAGGTTAGTTAGGTTTAAGTAGTTCTAAGTTCTAGGGGACTGATGACCACAGATGTTAAGTCCCATAGTAAAATATCTGGGAGTATGCGTGCGGAACGATTTGAAGTGGAATGATCATATAAAATTAATTGTTGGTAAGGCGGGTACCAGGTTGAGATTCATTGGGAGAGTGCTTAGAAAATGTAGTCCATCAACAAAGGAGGTGGCTTACAAAACACTCGTTCGACCTATACTTGAGTATTGCTCATCAGTGTGGGATCCGTACCAGATCGGTTTGAAGGAGGAGATAGAGAAGATCCAAAGAAGAGCGGCGCGTTTCGTCACAGGGTTATTTGGTAACCGTGATAGCGTTACGGAGATGTTTAATAAACCCAAGTGGCAGACTCTGCAAGAGAGGCGCTCTGCAACGCGGTGTAGATTGCTCGCCAGGTTTCGAGAGGGTACGTTTCTGGATGATGTATCGAATATATTGCTTCCCCTTACTTATACCTCCCGAGGATATCACAAATGTAAAATTAGAGAGATTAGAGCTCGCACGGAGGCTTTCAGACAGTCGTTCTTCCCGCGAACCATACGCGACTGGAACAGGAAAGGGAGGTAATAACAGTGGCACGTAAAGTGCCCTTCGCCACACACCGCTGGGTGGCTTGCGGAGTATAAATGTAAATGTAGATGTAGATGTAGATAGTGCTCAGAGCCATTTGAACCAGGAATAAGTTGATTAAAATTTCATTCTTATGGAATCTTACTTTCAGTACCGAAAACAGCTGTTCCCAGAGATGAAGAACTAAGTGAGCACAAGGTGGCTGCTGCGTGTGTCTAAGTCACCGGAACTTTTCAGGTGGAGGCCACAGTACAGGATGCCCAGAAGACGTGCGCTTGCTTATTATGACTTCTCTAATTTGGAGAAAGGTCGAATTATTGACTTGGGAGGGACGCAATAGCATCATGTAGAGAGATAACACAGAGAGCTGGCTGTCGCGCAATAACCGCATATCGAATGTTGACAAGGTGGAATCTGGCCACAATGTGGCAAGAAGGGTGGGACTGAACCACGAGAAGATCGCGAGATTGTTCAGCCAGATCTGGCGAATGACGAAAGCTGACATAAACTGCCCATTCCCATGATCTATCACCCATGAAGGTTTCCTGAGGTGCGATAGAAAGCCGTGTAGCTCTATATCAGCCTCCATTCAGCAGTCGCTGTTCACGGACGCACCATGAATTTCAGGCATGGCAAGAAACTCTTTAAGACGATATTCAGATGCAGTTTACTTACATACTTTAAGGAATAGGTGTATTACTGTCACTAGGCTGACACCTCAGTCCGAATAGAATGGAGTTTAAACATTTAGTACCCACTGTCTGAGGAATGTTTCCACCAGCGTTTGAGAAATATCAGATTAGTGTTTCTTGTCTTATCGGGTACCATTTCCGTCAGTGTATTTTTCGAAGTAATATTTCCACTTCCTTTCTATGTGACTTATATTCAGATGGTGTAGAGAAATCCTATCATAATAATCTACGAAATCAGATGGCCACTAGTACAAAGACAAAGAGTCAGAAGATTACCAGATTACATGATTATCAGCCTCAGAATAATGTGACTAGTGAAAAAAACATTAATGTTATGTGTTTTAACTAAATTAGACTAGGCAAATGATACTACTTGTACACTGTTTCCAACATATTGCAAATCTGGTTGGTTACTTGTATTCGTTATCTTAGACGACCGTGTTGCAAATGGTTTTAGATTGCCTGTCGATCTCACCTCCTATCAGGCCACAAAAGTAACTTTCGTACGTCGCCAGTAAAGCCTCATTCCGCTGAGCGGACTAGCGTAGTCAGTTTAACACTCCTTCAATGAAGCATAATTCATGTGGAGATAATGTAAGCAATGACTGAGAATGCAGATTCAAAGCCGGCGTAGCGCTCATCCTCAGCCAAGATATTACATGAAATATTCACCAGGGTAGTAACTGGAGTTTACGCAGCCCACTCACTAACAAAATATAAGTGACTCTGTGTGTATGTGTCTTTATATGTGTGAAAGGGGCAGAGATAGAGGGGGAAAGAGGAAAGAGAGAGATATAGAGAGAGAGAGATGGGTAGATAGATAGATAGAGAGCGAGAGAGAGAGAGAGAGAGAGAGAGAGCGAAGTCTATAAATACACTATCTGATGAAATGTATCCGGACATCTCTTACTGGACATTGGACACTAATGTGGGGGATCGCCCACTCTTCGACTTTATTACGGTTTGAATTCTGACGGGGACACTTTTAACGAAGGAATGGCAGCCCATTCTTTCACAAGAGCTGAAATTAGCGAGGGTCTGGGGTCAGGAGCGAAGTTGACGTCCGAACTCATCGCAGAGGTGTGCCATTGAATTGATCTCGCGTCTCTGGGCAGGCCAGTCCACTTCAGAAATTTTATTCTCCACAAACCATTGCCTCACAAATGACAGGGTGCATTGTCATGCTGACACGAACAGCCATCGTCTCCGAACTGTTCCTGTACAGTAGGCAGTTGTAAAATTCATATCCTTTCTCATTTATCGTTTTGTTAAGTGCAGTAAAGGGATCACACCCTAACCACGAAAAACCCGCCCTCCATCTCTAACTCTATAATCCTTATGCCATCTTACGGCACGTGGTGGAAAATACTTTGTATACTACTGACACTTCGCATTTTTTCCTGTTGCAGTTGCGAATGATTCGTAAGAAAATGCTAAATGCAGGATGATATGAACAAATTTTACAGCGCTGTGTACTGTGTACAGTAGAGGAACAGATCAGAAACGACGAATACATCAGCACGTCATAAAGCAGCATCTTGTAAGATAATCGTTTGCTGACAATAACATGCCTGAAATCCACTGGCCTGGGTAGGCCCTATCTGAACTCAATGGAATACCTTCGTAATAAGTTAGAAGATCGACTTCGCTCCACACTGCAGAGCCCAACATCACTCTTGAGGGTGAATAGGCTGCCATTCTTCCACAGTCATTCACACACCTCACTGAAAACATCCCCACTAAAGTTCAGTCCGTCATAAAAGTGAAGACTGGGCACACGCTATAGTAATGTTCATTAATAGTGGTCTGTACACTCTTAATCAGATAGCTTAGCAACAGTGTACCTTCAGAGCTTCTGACAACGAGAATCATTCTTCCGCCCAAGTCCAAATTTAGCCTGAAAAGTGTCTCTCGTTCAAATAGTTAGGGCGGCCCATACTGGCAGAGTTGTAGTATTAGCAGTCGGTAACAGTAGTCTGAGTATGTATGTCCTGAGGCACGGTCGAGTTTTCTGTCACTGTCACGACACTGCCGTTACTGTTAGAGTCCGGAAATTGATAAATCCAAAGTGTGCCAACCATACCCGTCTCGCCTATCACTATGAAATTTTGGTCTTTTGTCAAAGCGGTAGGTGGATCAAAACAAAATGTCCAGACACTCTGTGACCAAAATGGTACTGAAACAAAGGATGACAGACTAAAGGCCGAAATACTAAATATCTTTTTCCAAAGCTGTTTCACAGAGGAAGACTGCACCGTAGTTCCTTCTCTAGATTGTCGCACAGATGACAAAATGGTAGATATCGAAATAGATGACAGAGGGATAGAAAAAGAATTAAAATGGCTCAAAAGAGGAAAGGACGCTGGACCTGATGGGATATCAGTTCGATTTTACACAGAGTACGCGAAGGAACTTGCCCCCTTCTAGCAGCGGTGTACGGTACGTCTCTAGAAGAGCGTAGCGTTCCAAAAGATTGGAAAAGGGCACAGGTCATCCCCGTTTTCAAGAAGGGACGTCGAACAGATGTGAGAACTATATACCTATATCTCTAACGTCGATCAGTTGTAGAATTTTGGTACACGTATTACGTTCAAGTATAATGACCTTTCTAGAGACTAGAAATCTACTCTATAGGAATCAGCATGGGTTTCGAAAAAGACGATCGGGTGCAACCATGGTGCAGGGAATGGCAATTGAATCTCAGTGTAGACAAGTGTAATGTGCTGCGAATACATAGAAAGAAAGATCCTTTATCATTTAGCTACAATATAGCAGGTCAGCAACTGTAAGCAGTTAATTCCATAAATTATCTGGGAGTAGGCATTAGGAGTTATTTAGAATGGAATGACCATACAAAATTAATCGTCGGTAAAGCAGATGCCAGACAGAGATTCATTTGAAGAATCCTAAGGAAATGCAATCCGAAAACAAAGGAAGCAGGTTACAGTACACTTGTTCGCCCACTGCTTGAACACTGCTCACCGGTGTGGGATCCGTACCAGATAGTGTTGATAGAAGAGATAAATGAGATTCAACGGAGAGCAGCGCGCTTCGTTACAGGATCATTTAGTAACGCGAAAGCGTTACGGAGATGATAGACAAACTCCAGTGGAAGACTCTGCAAGAGAGACGCTCAGTAGCTCCGTACGGGCTCTTGTTGAAGTTTCGAGAACATACCTTCACCGAGGAGTTAAGCAGTATATTGCTCCCTCCTACGTATATCTCACGAAGAGACCACGAGGATAAAATCAGAGAGATTAGAGCCCACGCAGAGGCATACCGACAATCTTTCTTTCCGCCAACAATACGAGATTGGGATAGAAGGGAGAACTGATAGAGATAGTCAAAATACCCTCCGTCACACACCGTCAGGTGGCTTGCGGAGTATGGATGTAGATGTAGACACGTGACACGCCAAATGCCTCCCATCCCCAGCTTCCAGTTCCTCATCCCTCGCCAAGTAATATTAGAGTACTATCGAAACGGAACAGGTCAGCCAATCACAGTGTAATATTTTAGAGAGCCTCAGAGCCGCCATCTTGGAGATAACCTAAAGTATTCAAATGGTCTGAAGTTTTTTGAAAGGCTTAATTGGCGTTGTCTACATCTGGGCATTGGAATGATTCAGTGGTAAAAGACGAAAATTTATGCCAGAGCGGGACTCTAACCTGGATTTCCCGCTTTACGAGAGCAGTCGCCTTAACCACATTAGTCATCCAGGCACATTTCCCTTCCATCCCAAATTCCCAGCCCGTTAGACGATACTGACACAATGTCACCTACTCATGAACCCCTTACTTGTGGATCCTAATTGCCGTAATACATAGAGCATGGTCTCCATCTGCAATGAAGTTGGTTCATAGGTAGGACAATTGAACTTCATTTGCGTTTCGTATAAACTTACTGCTTAGTATAACAACTTGTGGGCAGTTTGTAAAAGCAATAACTTTGTGAAGCATAAGCCTCGAGTTCTTCATTTTGTCTGTATTGCTCGTTTTACATTTCAAGTGTTGAGAAAAAAAAGAAAGAAACAAAGAAAACGGCAAGAAAACTTATAATCCTATAGCTCAATCCGTAATATGTAAGGATGTAACTGAAATGACTGCAGAAAATGAGTGGGTCACAACAAGCGTATTTCACGTAGGAACATATGTCCGCATCCCTTAGTGTACGGACCGTGCGAGGTGGAGCAGTGGCTAGCACACTGGACTCGCTCAGGAGGACGACGGTTCAATCCCGTGTCCGGCCATCCTGATTTAGGTTTTCCGTGATTTCCCTAAATCGCTCCAGGCAAATGCCGGGATGGTTCCTTCGAAAGGGCACGGCCGCCTTCCTTTCCTAATCCGACGAGACCGATGACCTCGCTGTCTGGTCTCCTCCCCCAAAACAACCCCAACCCCCTTAGTGTACGGCACTAGCCGTCGTTGAACAGCGTAGCGTGCCGCTAAGAGGGTTGGCCCACAACATGCCGTCCGAGCCCACAACATGCCGGTAGCAAGTCTTCAGGGCAGCGACTTCAGTGTATTTGTGACATCAAGGTAAAAGAAACACCGGGTTGAAGTTTTGTGACCTTTATTTGCGAACGCTGCAGTCGACATAGTTGCTGATGTTCTAGGCGGGACAACACTGCGGATTTTCCGCCTCTTACTGGGACGCGCACGCGTTGCTTTTGGCTGTGCAAACGCTTGTTTGATAGGTGGTGCGCACCTGTGAACACTGCGGAGGCTGGCCCGCCCTGCGTCAGTTGATCATCTGGCGGGGACACTTCTATATGTGTTACTGTGTGGGAGCGGACAGGAAATGGAGCGCTATTCTTGGGAGGAAAGCACAGACATGCACTCTGCTTACGGAGTGGCGAACGGAAATACTCACGCTGCTCGACGATTGTACGTTGGGCGGTTTCCGAATCGTCGAGTGCCAGATCAACTCTCATTTACTGCCATCCACAAGTCCCTTTGAGATCCAGGTGCACTTGAGGTCCGTTTTCCACTGGCACGTACATGTGCATTTAAGGCCTACTTCGAAACTCGATATATTCATCTCGTGTTACAGGTGCGAAGCCCTGACGGACGCGGTCGTCTACCCACACTGCGTACACCAGAGCTGGAAGCGGAGGCGTTGGCAATGCTGGAAAACAAAGCCTCAACAAACTCGCGCCGTGTTGCACAGGAAGTAGTTGTAAGCTATTCCACAATTTGAAGAATTTGTGTGGCATGAAGATGATTTGCACCTCTACCCCCTTCAGAAGGTTCATGTCCTTAACGCAGACAATATTCCATGCCGAACTGAATTCTCCCATTGTTTTCTGCAAAGGTGTGCCTTTCAACCGGACTTTCCGAACCGTGTACTTTTTACGGATGAGGGATCCTTTACACGAGAGGTCACGTTCAACAGCCACAATCAACACGTGTGGGCATGGGAAAATTCGCACACCGCCTTTGTTAGAGGTCACCAAGATCGCTTCTGTATCAACATTTGGCCCGGCTCGGTAGCCGAGAATCTGGTGGGTCGATTTATGTTGCCCCGGCGACTGAACGAGACCAGATACATAATAGTTTTACGAGAAACTCTGCCAGATTCTTGGAACATGTTCCACTCAACGTGTGACAGCAAATGTGGTACCAACACGATGGTGCACCTGCCCACTTCGCCCATGGAGTGCGAATGCATTTGGATGAAGCTTTCGGTGAGAACTGGATAGGGCGCGGTGGGTCTGTGGCATGGCCTGCACGTTCCGCCCCCAGTCTTGACATCAAGTGACTTTTCCTCCTGCAGCCACCTGAAATCTGTTGTCTGTGAAACATCCACTAAGACGGATGAAGAGCAGGTAGCGGGTATTGTGGCAGCCTCCGATCCAATTACCTCCTTGCCAGGACTGTTTGAAAGAGTGCGACAGTCACTCCAGCGCCTTTGCACTACGTGCTTTCAAGCAGGGGGGCGTAATTTCGAGCACTTTTTGTAACTCTTTTCAAATAAACGCTATAAAGCTTCACCCCGACGCCTCTTTTTCCTTGATATTACAAATATACTGAACTTGTTGCCCTGCAGACCTGCTATCATGAAGGCTCGGACCTGTTCAACGATGCCTAGTGTCGTACGCTAAAGAATGCGGACATGGGGTAACATCGCAACAACAAAACGTTTTCTTGACAGTTTTTTTAAGTAAAAGTAAAGGTGATAGAGAAATAATTTATTGAGCATATATCTAACCATATTAAAAATTATTTTTGTGCGAAAATTTTACAAAATGGCGACACTGCAGCAATTCTCCCAAGGCATCTGGAACTTGAGGCGATCTTTAGCACTCTCTATAACTGGTGCCGATTTGAATCTGGAAAAAAGAAAAAAAAAAATTATGTCACTTACATGAGTGTAGCTAGTGAACCAGTAAGCGATTTTAGAAATATAGATTTTTGTCTAACTGTCGAGTGTTTGAATAAAGACGTTCGATTTTCACCAATAAAAGGTCAGTTCATTTGTTAATAGCTATTTTTTTTAAATCAACGAAGCAAAATTCCCCTTCGTGGTTCACTTGGAAATGTCATTTCAAAGTCGTGGTTATATTTTCGAATAAAAAAACTGAAAACTTTGGAGTTATGCTACGTGCCGTTTTGAAAACCCGTATTCCGAGGACAACTCGTTTGTAGTTTTGAGGTGTGTTGTAGACATGAACAAATTAAGAAATTCTACTTTTGGAAATCTCTTACCATTGAACTGCTAGCCCAGGACGGATCGCTGTTGCGATCTAAATTGTGTCCATTAGTTTATCACAAAACGATTAACATACCGGTCGTGATAATTCCATGAACGCACAAAACTTTACAATTCCGGTAAGCCCTACTCCCAGCAGGTGCATTGCTAAGCTAATTCCTCAGTTGATTTCACATGCGTTCTGTATAAATTTACTATTTTGTATAACAACTTCTGGATAGTTTGGACAAACAATAATTTTGTGAGGCCTAAGCCTTGAGGGCTTCATTCTTGGAACGTGATGTCTGCATTGCACGTTTTACGTTTCACGTGGTGGGAAATAGCAGAGGAAACTGCAACAAAATTTGTAATCCTGCAGTTCAATCCGTAATATGTAGGGGTGTATCTGAAATGATAATCGATAATTCACATCAAAATCCTGGTCACTGCCTTTCAGTTTCTTAGCAGAGACACTAATTCCTTCCGAAATACTTTTAGCCTCGTATCTGTTCTTTAGGCGCTTTGATGACCTAATGCTTCGACGCCGCGTTGGATACGACATTTTCGTACCTTTTCTGCGCGAATACACTTCCTTACCACTCACCCTTATCTGAAAGCTGAAACTCTGTACTATAAGGTCACAAACACACTATCAAAAGTCAAAATTGCGCTAAAAAATCAAGACTCGAAGAGAAAGAAATGTCTTTTACGTATACGTACTGAGCCGGCCGGTGTGGCCGTCCGGTTCTAGGCGCTTCAGTCTGGAACCGCGTGACCGCTACGGTCGCAGGTTCGAATCTTGCCTCGGGCACGGATGTGTGTAATGTCCTTAGGTTAGTTAGGTTTAAGTAGTTCTAAGTTCTAGGGGACTGATGACCACAGATGCTAAGTCCCATAGTGCTCAGAGTCATTTGAACCATTTGAACATACACGTACTGACACTTGCTGATGTCATCAAACCTACTATTGTTGTGAAATGTTTCTGTGAATACCCATACCATAAGGGGGCCTAGAGTTGGGCCGTTTCTGATCATCCGACGTGTCAGAGGAGCAGGTCAGAATTCTACAGAACACCTTTTTCAGAGATGACACTTTTTGCTTCATATTTTAGAAGTTTCAAAGCATCTTTCAAGCCAATAAAAATGGTTTTTTGAAAATTCTACAATGGTGTTACCATTTAAAAACTATTTTTGGAAGGAACGTAGAAAGTATCTCGACGAGCTTTTTATTGGGATTTGGCACCTAAGCTACACATTTACTCAGCACACTAGGAGGTGGTGGTGGAATAAGACAGATAATGGTGGGACAAGACAGAGTTGAGAGGCCTATGTCTCGAAAATATAATCTATGCCACCACAGAAGAATTATTTATCCTAATAAATAATAATTTCTAACACACACACACACACACACACACACACACACACACACACACACTCACACAGGTTACTTATCGTAATACGCAAGTATACAAATCTCTAATGTTTGATCCTGAAAGAAAATTGGAACCTTGCAACAGAACGAAATTATTATCCAAAACATACTGACACGTGTATTTTGTGCTCTAATTTTTCTACTTTTCTACTTATTTAATTGTTCTATGAGATAAAAAATGTACATGTGGATTGAATATTGGTATTTCTATTAAACCTTATAGGTGAAGCAGCTTTTGTTGACGACTGTTATACTACACTCGGCAAGCACAACGCACCCTCAAATTAAATATTGCTGTATATAAAGTGTCTATATTATTTATTAAAATGCACTGAGCTCGATTATAGGCTCTATTGAAATAAATTATAGGTTACACTAGAACAGCGGAGATTCTGACATACCTAAAACTGTGGAACGAGTCATTTTCACCCCTGTAAAATATTTTCATATCCAAGTTAAGAAATATTTTTTTAACCTTCACAGTTTTTACTAGTTGCAACAATAACAATTTAACATGATAAATAATGGATAACTTACTTATTTCAACAAAAAATATCTTACCAATTTATCCGTTGCTCACGCTAACAAATTTCCAAAAGTACGAACTTTCATATATTAATTATTTGTAAAACTTTCTAGACACTTCTAGTACATATGATTCATACTATACTGGCAGTGTCCTACATAATCCTCTGTAGTAATTTTTCCTCAAGACATAGCAATCCACTAGGTGAGTTTGGCACAGATAATTTCTGTTTTATGTGCACATTTTCTGCACATGGCTTCTGCCGCCTTGCGTAGTTGTCACTGGACATGTTTCTTTTTCAGAGGCTGGTTTAGTACTTCTTCCAGTTTCTAGAAGCCTTCGATCCTGTATTCTCTCTTTGTCTTCTATTTCTGCTCGTAGAAGGCACGTTTTCATTTCTTTGAGCTTCTGGGCAAGTTCAGGAGACGTGAAGAAGTTGTCTGTCGACCTTGATTTATAAATGGCTCCACGAGATGCAGAACGACATGCACTCCGGGTGGTAGCTTTTCTCTATGCCTGTCCTCCTTTCTGACGTGACATGTACTTTGTATACTTTGTCGCTATGTCGGCAGCGACCAAAAATGTCAGGTAATATTTGTCGGCTCTGCTGGGCATGATTTGAGTGAAGCTGTATCTTGTTTTGTTTGGTAATATTTGCTCGTATATGGTTATATTTTCTCCAAGGCAATAAGAACGAGTACTGTTTTCCATGAACTTTCTCGTGATTTCAGATACAAGAGCGAATCTGTTGGCTGGCAGGTGTTCAGCACAGGTTGATTTGTCAACGACACGAAATCCTAGAAGCTCCTGAAATCTCCCATTGGTATAACGACCTCGATAAAAGTAGGCATTTAAGAATGCGATCAAAGATCATCTACAGAAATAAATTTTGTGCAGGATGCACCCCCACCATATGTGATGGCTATCAATTCTTCTATGTCATCAATCCCGTGATGGGATCCAATCATTGATTTTTTAGTACTATTCGAGCATTTGATTCTGTGTATTTCTTTGTAAGAGGTAGCACTGCTTCGTTAAAAATAAGAAGGAAAGCACTGATGACAGAGTCGTCCACTCGTTGACATCTGTAAGTAGTCGGACCTTCTCTTTCCTCTAGAACGTTAAGAGCCCTTCCTTCCTCCAGAAGAAAAACTGACAATCTCCCACTTGGTTCCATCCCTAGCGACCATATTTGTACAGGCATTCATCTGAGCTTGCTGTGATGGATCAGATGTATATCAGCCTTTGATTCCCCCTCCACTAATCCGTCTAGATTCTCAATGCCCACATCTTTATTTTCACCTATCTCTGGTATAAAATTATCATCTTACAGTGAAGTCAATATCCGATTCAACGTCCGAATTCTCTATGAAAGGAAACATTTCTTCATTTGAAAGTGATTCATAGACAAAGAATATTACCTGAATTACACGATATAAACAAGACGAATTGGAATGTGCACGTAATCTCCCCCCTCATTCCTTCTTCTATCTATTTTCCACATTTGGCAATACCCAGCCCAAGTAATTAATATGCAAAATCTTTTACGATGATTTGGAAGGACAGAAGAGTACAACAAACTTTTAAGTTTACTTAGGTTGTCACGTTGAGATGTCTCCAGTTCTTCTCGTGTAGGGTTTGATTCTTGAAGCTGAAAATCTAACATCAGGTCCTCTATGTCGGTTTGAATTAAATAAATTTAAATATTATTGTTGCTGAATTATTTTTTACGTTAATATATTTTCCACTGATTTTTCTCACATTTTAGTAAATCATACAGTATTTTGATTTTTCCCATTAACAAAGCCGAAACAACATTGTTCGCACCTACTATACAAAAATGGCACCGGCCTTGCTGCAGTGGGTACACCGGTTCCCGTCAGATCACCGAAGTTAAACGCTGTCCGGCGTGGCCGGCACTTGGATGAGTGCCCATCCGGGCCGCCACGAGCTGTTGCTATTTTTCGGGGTGCACTCAGTCTCGTGATGCCTACTGAGGAGCTACTCGGCCTAATAGTAGCGTCCCGGTCAAGGAAAACCATCATAACAACCGGGAGAGCAGTGTGTTGACCACATTCCCCTCCTGTCCGCATCCTCAGTGAGGATGACATGGCGGTCGGATGGTCCCGATGGGCCACTTGTGGCCTGAAGACGGAGTGCCATCATACAAAAATATGTCCGATCACATAGGGGCAAGCTTACGACTCTCACACTCTGCGGAAGAAACAATGTTCCAAAGGGTTTACAATTTTTCTTAACAAATGAATTCCTATTAGTTTTCGTTACATTATTAATTTAGATTATTATTTCATTAATGAAACCAGAAATAAACAGAGTAAACAGTACAGGACTATGTAATTAGTAATAGAAATTTTAATTGTCCAAATAATTCGTAATTTCAAATGTTTCTAAAAAAATAATTTTAACTGTACGTTCAGAACTAGTACTTATCGATTACAACATCAAAACTAAAATATTTTATATAGTAATTCATTTTCATAAATTTTAGCTTGAAATATAGCATACTGTATATAAAATTACATGAGAGTTTTCAGAAAAGCAAATGACATAATATTAACCTGTCCAAATTCGAAAAATAATACTGGTATCATCAACTACTGTTGAGGAAAAGTAATGCTAGAGGAGGATGTCCCGTTACAACAATGAGCAGCAACAATTCTGCGTAATTGCTGTTTATTGGCGTTTAATAGTTGGATTATTTACATGTATTCAAAAGAGAAATCTAGCGGTGTCTAACTGACCCTTTATGTCGCTCTGGGTAATTCAACTGAAATATCCAGGAAAATTTAAATATTTTGTAAATTCTAATATGTCTGCATAAAGAGAAGGAAAATTGAGAAATGTCGTATAATTTCATGAACGAAAAAAAAAAAAAAAAAAGAAAATTGGACACGACATTGAAGGAAAAGTTCTTAAAGGGTAATTTTGACACCTTCCGCCTTCCTACTACTAGATGACTACAGGTTGACCTTTGCACCACATGTTAATACCATGAATATAATTCATAAAAAGTAAATAAAAATTGGTTCTATAACACTGCAGAACACACATGAGCAGTACTGCTGACCTGTCTGTGCATACATATATCCTCAGATGGATACGCACGTTATTGAGGCTGCAGTGATTCTAGGTATACCGCTCCAGAGCGTTGGAGTGGCGTTACGCTGTTCACCCGCATATAGGAGGTACATGTTGGCTAACTTCACATACATAGATTAAACAATGAACGACTATTTATCTACGACAAATACCGTCCGCTGCTAGTGGTCGAGACGTGCTGGCATCGTAGTTCAGCGCGTCCAGTCGTACTCTATAACGAAGAAACTGAGGGAAATATTCAGCAGTTAAATTGAAGGGGTGTCATGTAACGTCCGTCCAGACCGAATTCCGAAAACAGTGACTAAAAACAAAAAAATAAGCTTTTAGCGTCACTGCTCTCGGTAAGGGGGTCCCAGGTTCGATTTGCTGCTGGCATGGAATTTATTTTCGCTCGGGTCATGGCTTTAGTATTGTTCTAGTAATTTCATTTCATTTCCACCGATGTGCAAGAGACTGATGTGGCGACGAACGAAAAGACTTGCACTGTAGCCGACAGATTCGTTGCGAGAGAGCAGCAACTGTACTGACATTTGAAACAATTCTGATTTATTCCGCAATGTCAGTTGCCCATTTTTAATACACGGCATGTTTCGATCTCTCTGGATCACCTTCAAATCTTTCGTGACTCTGTGAGAGCCTCACATGGGTTTCCGATATGAAGTTCTGACACAGAAACGGCGGGTTGCTGATGCAGCTACGTAGATCTTAAGATGATCCAGAGACGCCGACCATGTCATGTATTAAAAATGTGCAACTGAGACTGAAGAATTTGGGAATTTTTTTAAAAATACTTGCACCAGACGGCAGAACAAACTGAGGCGGGGTCTACCAGCCAATAATCAAATACGATCGTTCAGAATTGTGATAAATACTATCGAAAGCAAATAGGTGACAAGATCGACAGCGCATTGTGGAAATCTGCGGTCGAATGGGTTAAAAGGACTTTCACTGTGTTGCTAATAGCGTGTATCATAAGATCATTTTATTTTCAAGAGCGATAACAGCATCGTCAAACGATGCCGCTATTTTCTTTACAAATAGACACACATGAGTCTATTTCACATTGCTGAAAATGTTACGTCTGAACAACTTCCTACAAGGCGTTTCATTGCCATATGCTGCTTCACAGTGAGCGGATTATTTGGGATGAATTGAACAGGGAAATGTACATAGGGAGTACAGAAAGTGGAATGCCTTCCCAGTGATAACTTGTGAACTGATTTGCGAATAAACCCGTCTAGATCGCTTATTAAAATTTCTTTATTTATTACGACGTTTCGGCTACTGTCGTCGTTTGTCAGCAGAAATTTTAGAACTCAAAAAAGAAGATTCTGTGTCAGTACTAAGAACTATGCCTAATAGGTTAGTCATACTTTTGGTATCAACATAGAACTTTGTTTTATAACTTCGAAGTCTTCTGATATCTGACGATGGCTGTAGCCCAAACGTCGTAGTAAATAAAGAAATTCCAATAAGCAATCTAGACGGTTTAATTCACAAAATATTCAGTGTCAATAAATTGCGATTAAAGCAACAAGTATTTGGAGACACACACACACACACACATATATATATATATATATATATATATATATATATATATATATATATATATATATAGTGATGTAGAGAAGTCTACCGGATCATTTGTGGCAGCATTAACGGAGGACGGAAAGACCTACACTTACTTCCAACGGGACGAAGCAACTGCCCATACAGCCAGCCGAACCTTGTAGCAGATTTACACGGTCTTCACGCCTGACAGAGTTGTTGGCAAAGACCAATCTGGTCGCGGCCCCGGCTGACCACCCAGGTCTCCCAGGTCACCCAGGTCTTTCCTCTTCCGTGTTTCTTTGCATCCTTGAACTCTGTTCTCCGGGCCACTTTTGTCACACCCTGTATATATACCTTCGTATGACTTATTTGCGTGTTATGTAAACTTGCTTCAGTTCAGGGTTACAAAGCTGTAATCTATTTCAGGTCTAGAATTGTTATTCAATGCATAACAGTGCCTCCATAATACCGTGTCCTACGGTAAACTGCATTATGGACATGAACTTCTATACAATTTCTCGTTTTTTTATCGCAGGTGGTTAGTCGTTGAATAACTTATTTAACGTTACTAGCTTTCGAAGGGCCTAGTTTCCATTAAAATTATGTAGATGTGTGCTATATAAATGTAGTTCTATTTACATGTACCAAGACATCCGCTCACGCCGGAGTATTGTATAGCAGTGAAAGACCCTACGTTATTTTCGTGTTCCCACATATGACGAGATAGTCCGTATTTCAATGTTTACTGTGTGACTTTTCGCAGTCTTTGAGACACTGACCCCACGTTCCAGTGAACAATGTTTCAAATCCATTTTGTGCTATCGATATTTAGGTTCTCCGCGGCTTCCCTAAATCGCTTGAGGCAACTGAAAGGTGGTTGAAAGGAATGCAATCGATTTCTTTCACTGTCCCTCCTATCTCCGAGTTTAGGGTCTGACGCTAATTGACTCATCGTCGAAATTACGATAACACATAATATTTTTGATGTTTCAGGATACGGACAAAAACATTTTTACATTCATGTTTGGCCCTCGTGTTATCCTCTTTCATCGAAGAGAGTGGAAATGTATGGTACCGTGAGATATGCCCCTCTCTTCTCTACAGTTGACATATCAAACAATTCGCTGTGATGCAGAAACATTCTCACGCTCCAAGGAAAATAATGGAGAAAATTCAGACTCTGCTGAACATGTAGTACAGGGATGCCGAGAAGTAGAGAACTGCAGTTTGCATTAAATACACATTTCAGCAAACTAAACAAGAAGCACTCCAGAGTTAACCGTTAACGAGAGTCGTTGAAGTAGTTCGGAAGAAGATTTCTGCAAAGTTTAACCGCGAGTTGCTTTCCGCTTATTAAAAAGCAGTGACGACTTTAAGAGACCTTGACAGGTTTTCTAAATTTAGATTTTCGCTGTTGTAGACAAAGAGGTATGAAACATCCAATTAGAAAGTTTTTATGAATTACTGTGCCGGTAAACTTCTTACGTTATTTGAATTTCAAACAGCTGAGTAAAACTGAACGTACTCAGACATCTCTCTCTTTACTTACACTCCTGGAAATTGAAATAAGAACACCGTGAATTCATTGTCCCAGGAAGGGGAAACTTTATTGACACATTCCTGGAGTCAGATACATCACATGATCACACTGACAGAACCACAGGCACATAGACACAGGCAACAGAGCATGCACAATGTCGGCACTAGCACAGTGTATATCCATCTTTCGCAGCAATGCAGGCTGCTATTCTCTCATGGAGACGATCGTAGAGATGCTGGATGTAGTCCTGTGGAACGGCTTGCCATGCCATTTCCACCTGGCGCCTCAGTTCGACCAGCGTTCGTGCTGGACGTGAAGACCGCGTGAGACGACGCTTCATCCAGTCCCAAACATGCTCAATGGGGGACAGATCCGGAGATCTTGCTAGCCAGGGTAGTTGACTTACACCTTCTAGAGCACGTTGGGTGGCACGGGATACATGCGGACGTGCATTGTCCTGTTGGAACAGCAAGTTCTCTTGCCGGTCTAGGAATGGTAGAACGATGGGTTCGATGACGGTTTGGATGTACCGTGCACTATTCAGTGTCCCCTCGACGATCACCAGTGGTGTACGGCCAGTGTAGGAGATCGCTCCCCACACCATGATGCCGGGTGTTGGCTCTGTGTGCCTCGGTCGTATGCAGTCCTGATTGTGGCGCTCACCTGCACGGCGCCAAACACGCATACGACCATCATTGGCACCAAGGCAGAAGCGACTCTCATCGCTGAAGACGACACGTCTCCATTCGTCCCTCCATTCACGCCTGTCGCGACACCACTGGAGGCGGGCTGCACGATGTTGGGGCGTGAGCGGAAGACGGCCTAAAAGTGCGGGACCGTAGCCCAGCTTCATGGAGACGGTTGCGAATGGTCCTCGCCGATACCCCAGGAGCAACAGTGTCCCTAATTTGCTGGGAAGTGGCGGTGCGGTCCCCTACGGCACTGCGTAGGATCCTACGGTCTTGGCGTGCATCCGTGCGTCGCTGCGGTCCGGTCCCAGGTCGACGGACACGTGCACCTTCCGCCGACCACTGGCGACAACATCGATGTACTGTGGAGACCTCACGCCCCACGTGTTGAGCAATTCGGCGGTACGTCCACCCGGCCTCCCGCATGCCCACTATACACCCTCGCTCAAAGTCCGTCAACTGCACATACAGTTCACGTCCACGCTGTCGCGGCATGCTACCAGTGTTAAAGACTGCGATGGAGCTCCGTATGCCACGGCAAACTGGCTGACACTGACGGCGGCGGTGCACAAATGCTGCGCAGCTAGCGCCATTCGACGGCCAACACCGCGGTTCCTGGTGTGTCCGCTGTGCCGTGCGTGTGATCATTGCTTGTACAGCCCTCTCGCAGTGTCCGGAGCAAGTATGGTGGGTCTGACACACCGGTGTCAATGTGTTCTTTTTTCCATTTCCAGGAGTGTATTCTGATCAACACTAAACGGACACATAATATTTTTAGCGCAACGCAATCTGATTTTCAATAATCCCTATAAAAGAATGGCCCTGACTAAGAATAACCTATATCTTACATGAATCACTTACCTCACAAAAATCTGAGTTACTCGAACTACTGCAGTACAGCGAGCGCCAATACTGCCAGCTAAATAAAAGATTCTAACTACTGAAGGCACTAACTACTGATAGGCATAGTTAGCAAATGAAAGATTTTGATGTAGAACAAACAATGTATTTAGCTTAATAGTGTTCAAAAGTCATAATATGACATCCAGTCTAACAAATTTCCTTTTTCTGACGGACACACGTCCAGATCGTCTGCTCTCAAAACTCTGTCATCTGTCTCCCCATATCCACCACTGCTGGCGGCTCACTTCCACTGCGCAACGCTATGCGCTGTTCACATCCATCTGGCCAACAATACAATAGCAAATATTCCAACAATGCAAACCAGCCACAGACTGAACACAGCACGGTCAGTGATTTTCATACAGAGTGCTACGTGACATTACCAATATAAAAACCTGAACAGCCTACTTACAGAGGAAGTAAGTTCAAGCCCAATCGCTCCCTTGTGGAGCAGCTCATTAGAGTTGGCGCCCAGGCAATAGACAAGGACGAGGATGCGAATCGAAAACGTTTTCAAAGGCATTAATGGATTTAGGGAAATTACGGGAGTGCTGATTCTGGATGGTCATTCGGGGATTTAACCCATGCTCCTCTGCTGTTTAGTCCAGAGCCCTATCCACTGTGCCATCTCACTAGATGATTGCAGGTGAATCAGTAAATCAACTGCTGCTGAAAATGCTACCATAAATCTGTCGGGTCACTACACGGTACAAACGTTGCTGTTTATGAAAGGAGGTAGTACGAAGTGTTATTTCCTTCACAGTATTTCTCATTCATTTTACCGGTGAGCTCCCACTTCATTGGTTACGTTTCTTCCAGTATGACTGTTGACTACTTTGACCACCGCATACAATAATCGATGGCTTCTTGGCACAAGGAACCTTTATTGTTCGATGCTTACTGTCGTATAACATAAAATTGTCACAGTCAACAAAATTTCAGTGAATATTGGTTATTCACATAGGTCTCAAAATGCAGCTTCAGAAATATTTCGAAGAACAAATTTCGAGTGAAACAATGTTAGTGTCGTAAGCGTAGGCTTATTGGTCATTGCTACTGTCAAAGAAATTCCCCAGCCTTTGCTACCACATTATCAGTAAGTAAAATCCCATGACGTTTCGTCGACTGATGCAAATGTCCTACGTCAGGATGTTCTGCTTACAACTGAATGAGAAAACCTTAGCTCATATACACTACAGGACGAAACTGTTTTTGTAATCTGATACGGTATGTAGCTTGTCGACTTTCTTTGAACCAAGAACATCTTTTTCTTTGTCGTTTACGAATAATCGCCAATCTTCCAAAGCAGCAGTATGTTGCTGGTTTCATTGAAACAATGACAGCGTTTCCTTTTTTGCTGCTTCTGATATTTTCCAACCCAACGGAAGATGCAGTCGACAATCTATACACTGATAGAGTCTACGAAATCAGCTACGAGTATGGACTGTACGTAGGCGAAACGGGGCTACTGATTCGCACAAGGGTCTTTGAACATGAAAGATATATTCGCCAATGCCGCTGAGGGGCGCCAGTTCTCTGTGTACCTACGGCCGCAGCGGTCTCAGGCGCGCCTGTGTGGGATGCTTTGCGAGAACTATAGTTGCAGAACGCCAAGGCGCTGGAACTCTGTACACACCTTCTCTGTTCAGTCTGGCTGATCGCTTGGCTATCTCTATCGTCTTTCTAATCTTCCACCTCAAGGCAAGCTGCTGTTTCCCTAGTACGTCGGCTTCTTGAAATATTTTCTGTTTTATGCATTAATCCTGATGCTCCACCGTCGCTGACTTGCTGTATTGTCTTCTTGAAGTCTGAGGGTATTTCGCCTGTCTCATACATCTTGCTCACCAGATGGTAGAGTTTTGTCAGGAATGGCTCTCCCAAGGCTATCAGTAGTTCCAATGGAATATTGTCTACTCCCGGGGCCTTGTTTCGACTTAGGTCTTTCAGTGCTCTGTCAAACTCTTCACGCAGTATCATATCTCCCATTTCATCTTCATCTGCATCATCCTACATTTCCATAATATTGTCCTCAAGTACATCGCCCTTGTATAGACCCTCTATATACTCCTTCCACCTTTCTGTTTTCCCTTCTTTGCTTAGAACTGCGTTTCCATCTGAGCTCTTGATATTCATACAAGTGCTTCTCTTTTCTCTAAAGGTCTCTTTAATTTTCCTGTAGGCTGTCTGTATCTTACCCCTAGTTAGATAAGCCTCTACATCCTTACATTTGTCCTCTAGCCATCCTTGCTTAGCCATTTTGCACTTCCTGTCGATCTCGCTTTTGCGAGCTTTCTATTCCTTTTTGCCTGCTTCATTTACTGCATTTTTATATTTTCTCCTTTCATCAGTTCAATTCAACATATCTTCTGTTACCCAAGGATTACTGCTAGCCCTCGTCCTTTTACCTACTTGATCCTCTGCTGCCTTCACTATGTCATCTCTCAGAGCTACCCAAAAATTGATTATTTTAGGACACTCCTCAGAGACATTCACTGGACTGATGTTTACAGTGCTCATGGCATGAATGAAAAATATAACATTTTTGCTAATAAAGTGCTTACCTTATTTGAACACTGCTTTCCCCCAAAACTTACCAAGGTTAGAGCAAAGTCTACAAAGAAGCCATGGATTACTCGAGGAATAGGGGTATCTTGTAAAACAAAAAGAAAACTGTATCTGTCAATCCGAAACATTTCCAATGTTGATGCTATAGCACATTATAAGAAATACTGCAAAATATTAAAGACTGTAATACGGATGTCAAAGCAAATATATTACAAGGAAAAGATAGTCATATCAGATAACAAAATAAAGACAATATGGGATATAGTGAAGGAGGAGACCGGTAGAACCAGACATGAAGAGGAACAAATAGCATTAAGAGTAAATGATGCATTGGTGACAGATGTGTATAGTGTATAGTGTTGCAGAACTTTTTAACTGTTACTGAAAAGATGGGGTTGTCAGGTTCGGTAGATGCTGCTATGGATTACCTTAGACCAGACATTTCAAGTAACTTCCATAATATGAATTTGACCCTCACTACCCCAACAGAAATAATGTCCATCATAAAATCTTTAAAATCAAAAACATCTAGTGGGTATGATGAAATATCAACAAAGTTAATTAAAGAATGTGATTCTGAGCTAAGTAACATATTAAGCTATCTGTGTAACCAGTCGTTTATCAGTGGAATATTTCCCGAATGGCTGAAATATGCTGAAGTTAAGCCGCTGTTTAAGAAGGGAGATAAAGAAATAGCATCAAATTTCCGTCCAATTTCACTGTTGCCAGCATTCTCAAAAATTTTCGAAAAAGTAATGTACAGTCGTCTTTATAACCATCTTATCTCAAATAACATACTGTCAAAGTCACAGTTTGGATTTCTAAAAGGTTCTGATATTGAGAAGGCTATCTACACTTACAGTGAAAATGTACTTAATTCATTAGACAAAAAATTGCAGGCAACTGGTATATTTTGTGATCTGTCAAAGGCATTTGACTGTGTAAATCACAATATCCTTTTAAGTAAACTAGAATATTATAGTGTAACAGGAAATGCTGCAAAATGGTTCAAATCTTATATCTCTGGCAGGAAACAAAGGGTGTTATTAGGAAAGAGACATGTATCAAGCTATCAGGCATCATCCAACTGGGAACTAATTACATGTGGGGTCCCACAAGGTTCCATTTTGGGGCCCTTACTTTTTCTTGTGTATATCAATGACCTTTCATCAGTAACATTACCAGATGCCAAGTTTGTTTTGTTTGCTGATGATACAAACATTGCAATAAATAGCAAATCAAGTGTAGTCTTAGAAAGATCAGCCAATAAAATATTTGTAGACATTAATCACTGGTTCCTAGCCAATTCTTTGTCACTAAACTTTGAAAAAACACACTACATGCAGTTCAGAACTTGTAAGGGGTGTCCCAAGAGTATATGTCTAACATATGATGACAAGATAGAAGAAGTGGACGGTGTTAAATTCTTGGGATTACAGCTTGATAATAAATTCAACTGGGAGGAGCACACCACAGAACTGCTGAAGCGTCTTAACAAATCTCTGTTTGCAATGCGAATTTTGTCAGACATAGGGGATATAAAAATGAAAAAGCTGGCATACTATGCTTACTTTCATTCCATAATGTCATATGGGATTATTTTCTGGGGTAATTCATCAAGCCAAGCTAAAGTTTTCCGGGCACAAAAACGTGCAGTAAGAATTATATGTGGTGTGAACTCAAGAACATCCTGCAGAAGCCTGTTTAGGGAACTAGGGATACTAACTACAGCTTCCCAATATATTTATTCCTTAATGAAATTTGTCATTAAAAATATATCACTTTTTCAAACCAACAGCTCAATTCATGGAATCAATACTACAAATAAGAATAATCTTCACAAGGATTTAAAGTCACTTAGTCTTGTACAAAAAGGTGTGCATTATTCAGGAACACACATTTTCAATAACTTGCCAGCAGCCATAAAAAGCTTAACAACCAATGAAATTCAGTTTAAGAGAAGCCTAAAGGATTTATTGGTGGCCAACTCCTTCTACTCCATTGATGAATTTCTGAGGAAAACCAACTGATTTGTATATAAGTACAACATAACTTCTGCACAATTTCAGTGCAGTAATGTGTTCACTGAAAATTTGTGTGTGTGTGTGTGTGTGTGTGTGTGTGTGTGTGTGTGTGTGTGTGTGTAAGTATAATCTAACTTCTGCACCATTTCAGTGCAGTAATGTGTTCATTGTAAATAAGTATTACAGTAGTTGTATTACATGTTTCTTATCTTATAAATAAATATAAAACTTTTTTATTTTAAATTCAGTGCAATAGTATTTGTAAAATGACTCTTAGTGTTCATTAAAAAATGACGATCATTCCACTTGGGACCTGTGGAATGGTACATTAGCTTATTTGTTTTAGTTTAAATATTTGTCATGTATTGTTGTTTTTCTGACATGTTCCACATCCTGGAGGACCTCCTCACTACGGATCAATTGGAATGAAAGTAAATCTAATCTAATCTTCTACTGTATTTCTTTCCCCCATTCTTATCAATCGTTCCCTAATGCTCTACCTGAAGCTCTCTAAAACCTCTGGTTCTGTCGGTTTATCTGGGTCCCATCTCCTTAAATTCCCCACTTCTACTGCTATTTATTTTACTGTCTTTAGCTTCTGTTTGTAATTCTATTTGTCTATGGGTGTTATATTCAATTTGTGGAACTTCAGAACACCACCCTCAACATACAATTTAATAAAAATTGTCTAACTCGTAATTTCAGGCGATATAAAAAATTATCTTGGAATATCATATTATTTACACCAAGTAAAGTGAAAACGAAGGCGGAGATTATGTGGCTAAAATATGAAATTAGGGATCTAGACGGTAAAGAACAGCTGATCAACAACAAACCTCACAAAACACGTTTAGAGCTGACCAATAAATTCGAAATATCAGCTCAGTTAGCGGAAATAATAGAGAGAGGAAAGGCGCCCATGCAGAAAATAAATGCAACACCAACGGGAGAAACAAAACAAAAAACTAACCTGAATCATAAACACCACAAACACACCCACTGAAAACAGTCATCACAATCAAACACATCAGTTCCATGACAGAATCATTAGCCTAACTGACATTAACCTTAACAAACAAGAGAATAGCCTCCTGGAAAAAGGACCAAAACACAACATTAACACACACACATATAGCACAAAACAATAGAAGATCACATAGCAAAATCTGAATACATTACAGAAGAACAAGAGAGAGACAGAGTACATCAAACGTAACAAGAAAGTTAGTTGCTACAGAAATAACACAGATAATCAGAATTCACAAATCCGCCGTAATTTCTAATGACAAAACACAGAAGGAAATCACAGTCAACAATCTTAAACAGAAATTAAAACAAAACAGTGCCATGCTAACAACGGCAGACAAAGAGAACATTGCTATGATTATGAATGAAAAGGAATTAAAACGTTAGTGTTTCTGAAGGACAACATCACCAAACTGGCCAGAGATCTAACAGCAAAGTACAGGAGAAACATTCAACAAACACTGAAAACATAAAAAATACTTCTCTAAAAGTCAGATAAAAGTAATGATACAATAAAATCCAAAAACACCCATCCTAAAATCCCTACCATACGTGCACAAGTGGTATATTCGTTTAAGATCAGCCATCATCTTCAGAAACCTTCTATCATATCACCTAGCCCAACATACACAAATCACTGAAGAAAGTGTAAACACCTTCAAAAACAACAGGAACGTAGAAAACTCATTGGTATTGGTAGAGAGCACCAAGAGCATAGACATACCAAACTCAGCAGGCCTCGTATCATTTGACGTCACATGATTGTAAGCCTGCATTCCAATAAATGAAACAATCAACAAAATGATACAAAGACTAAAACAACATGGAAACACAGATTCACAATTAATCAAACACCAACCATACACAAGATCATGACAACACAAAATTACTTTATATTCAACAACGACTTTCATTCCCAACTTGAAGGACTGCCAATGGGATCACCAATTAGTGGCCTCCTAGCCAACATATTCATGAACGACTTAGAGAAGGCGATCCTCATGCACATAATATAACCAAAACAATACAAAGTTATATACTGGTACCATCATGCTGATGACATAATACGTCTGATTCTTGAACCAGACACAGACATAGAACAGCTACACAATGAAATAAACAACTTAAGTCCATAAATTCACTTCACATTAGAAACAAAAATAGACAACACACTAAATTTTCTGGATCTCATCACATGAAAAGCAAACAACACGCATAACTTCATAATATTCAGCAAAACGACAACCATGAGCCCCACCATTCACAATTCCACCCCGTGGAACACAAGTAAGCAATCTTCAGATTCGTGCTCCACAGACTGAACAAAACAGCCATAGGTAAATAGGATTACGCACAGGAGATAAACAAATTAAAAAGAATTGCCAGTGGAAAATGGTTATAAGACCCATATGATACAGAAATTAAACCAACAAATTTGTGAATGGAAAAGGAAGGAATGCGTCACACACACAAACACACACACAAAGCCTTACACAACACAGAACAACACAACACACAATGACCACATGGGAGACACAACTGAGCAAGAACACACGCACACACAAAACAAAATGGCACATTTAAAACAATACACTCAGAATGCCTCAGAGACCTAAAAAGTAGCTGAACTTACAGCACATTTACTCATCAACTAATAGCCTATAACCATCACCCAACTACAGTAGCAACACATTTAAAAATATTGAAATCTGGCCACAGCCTATACCACAAGCAAACAATAGAAGAAAACTTCCACTTACAGAAACCAATAGCAGAAGGCAAACAAGTATTAAATGAATACACTACACTCTGTAAAGGGAAATTATTTAGCACATTAAACGAACTTTACAGAAAAGGGAACACACACAGCTAAGGAAAACACACACACACACACACACACACACACACACACACACACACACACATACACACAGAGAGAGAGAGAGAGAGAGAGAGAGAGAGAGAGAGAGAGAAGTAAACAAAATCCATACTCGGTGCCAATTCACTTGGGAACAAATGAACGTGAGTAATAACAAAACATGAGTAATAAAAAATGTATGCATAAAATATTTTACCACACCGAAATTACTTTTTTAAAAATCAAGGGATGTCTTAACTTGGTTGTGTAAAATCGAGGTAAGAACGAAAAAGAACAAAAACTGTCTTTAGGTCCCATTTTTTAGATCAGTTACAACCTAAAATATGTTAACTTTATACAGTTTTTCAGTAAACGAAGCCCGCTGGTATTAGCACAGAGGTGCTAAACGCGTTGGATAAATGGTGGAACCTATAGCCAATAATTTCACCTGAAAACACGAGAAAAATAAGAGCTGCAAATCCGACGAATACTTGGCTACGACCAATATCTTTGTGTGACGCACAAGAAGAACATGTGAGTCGCTGCATCTCGAGGACGAATTCAGTACTTGGAATGTGCTGTATCAACCAATGAAGCAGTGGTTATTCCACGAAGAGCATCCAAAGTGCGAGAAAGTCGACACATGGTGAAACGACTCATTTAAAGAAGAATCTCACGCACAGTCTTCCTGTCACATATCCCAAGATGATGGACAGATTCGGACGAATTTCCGAAAATAGGGCATAAGGACTGTATGCAGACTGAGTTATTCAGACTGGACGTAGTGCTTAAGAGGAACGCAATGATCATCTTAACGGACTTGTTCATTTAGATATTTTACCTCCACGTCACAGAAATGCTATCCTTCCCCGTTTCAATCTCTCGGCAAGTCATCGGATAATATGTACCCACTCAGGCCTTGGTCACCACACACATTTTCCTGATGCTCTTTTAGGTCAAAATGACGAATATCGTCTAATGGTAATTTGCTGAGAGGTCGAAAGCGGTAATCGTACTTTTGTGTGCTCCCTGGAATACGGAAAAAAAAACTTCTGAGTGCCTCTGATCCAGCAGAGGCAAAGGGACGCACTCGGGGGCACATTGGATACCGTGCACATGCATCACGGTATGCTTCAGCATGACTGGTCGTTCCACAACATAATGATCACAGAACACAAGCAAGCTCTCACTTCGAGGCAGACACAGAAATGGCGTCTCGGTTGAGCACAACTTTAAGTGCTGCGGAATTCTGAACACAATTCGCCGATACAGAGGGTTAAGGCCACAGGTAACGAGTGGGAAGGCAGGCCTGTGACCACTGCGGAAAGGTTCTCCAGACAACGTTGACGTGAGTGCTTGTAACATCCAGCTGCGGGCACGATTTCAGTCCACCAAGAGCAGCTGAGGAGAGTTCTTTGAGAATGCCAGCAACTCCTCATTGTGTAAAACCGAAACAGATGCTCCAGGCCATAAATCAACAATTGGCCATGAAAGTGTCAACAATTACAGAATACCGATCAACCTCTTAATGTTCATCAGTAGACTACCGACTTAGCCTGTATATTATTAATATAAAGCCTGTTACCTATGTTTAGAATCTGTTAATTAGAGTGTACACCTCATTACCTTAACTACTTGGCTAGACACAGCAAACATCAATCGATCTATCCTATAAGATGTAAAAGGCATAGTCGGGTATTATTATGTAGTAACGTAAGCTCATCACAGTAATGTTAGTCACGCCTTAAATGAATGTACTGGTCCGTCTGGAGCACTATAGATGGCGTAATTGTACCAGGCGGTCTTGCAACTCATAATCACTGACGTGCCTAAATCATACCAGTGAAGCGGTGTGAATGTGCAGTATATGAGCTAAATTATCCACCCATCCCAATGTAACGTGAAATTGACCACTAGAAGTCACGAGACGTGAACCTCCCGGTAGGAAAGGAGATAGGGAGTATTGTGTTGTCAGTAGAGAAGTAGTGATAGCAAAATGGGTAGGCCAAGAGAGCTTAGCGACTTCCAGTGTGGACTGGTCATTGGATGTCACCTGAGCAACAAATCCATCAGGAACATTTCAACGCTTCTGAAGCTGCCAGAGTCGACTGATGGTGATGTGATCGTTAAGTGGTGAAGGGTAGGAAAACCACAGGTAAACCAAGTGTAGGCAGACGTAATCTACTGACGTTCAGTGACCGACAAATCACAACAAATCAGCGGAAGACATCACTCGTAAATCTAAAACTGCTACAAGCAGTCCAGCTGTAGCTCCCACAGTGAAGTGCGGAGCAGGTGTTGTTGGAGCATGGGGATGTTTTTCGTGGTTAGGGTGTGGTCCCCCTATTCCGCTTAAAAAGACGCTAAGGATATGAATATATTGTACAGGTGTTATTGCGTACAGAAGAGGACCTTTTCGGAGATGGCTGGCCGCGGTGGTCTCCTGGTTCTAGGCGCGCAGTCCGGAACCGTGCGACTGCTACGGTCGCAGGTTCGAATCCTGCCTCGGGCATGGATGTGTGTGATGTCCTTAGGTTAGTTAGGTTTAAGTAGTTCTAAGTTCTAGGGGACTAATGACCACAGCAGTTGAGTCCCATAGTGCTCAGAGCCATTTGAACCATTTTCGGAGATGATAATAGCTTGTGTCAGCATGACAATGCACCCTGTCACAAAGTAGCATCGGCGTGGCAATGGTTTGTGAACGGTGACATTCCTGAAATGGACTGGCTTGCCCAGAGTCCCGACCTAAACTCAATGGAACACCTTTGGGATGAGTTAGAACGACATCGCTCCAGACCCAACATCAATACCGTCTCTGGTTTCGGCTCTTGAAGAAGAAGAAGAGGGTCCCATTCACCCACTGACACGTCAATGAAAGTGGCCCCAGCTGCATTCAAGTAGTCATACAGTTGAAGGGTGGACACACCCCATATTAACGCCCACTGATAGGTGTCCGGACAGTTTTGATCGGATAGCGTATTACTCGCTTGCATGCAGTCAATACGATATTTCTATGTGAAGACAATATCTAACGGGAGCTACCGTCTGTGGAATTACCAGTGATCTCACCGTGAATGAAGTTGCTGACCTGTTGGTGCGCCAAGGTGGACCGTCCAACGCGTGTACAAGGAATGGCGTAGCACTCGCAGTCATGTGACTGGGAGTGCCGGCAGTAACTAAACAACGTACCACGCCTTGTCAGCGACAGTCAGTTTCAGATTTGACACGGGTTGCTGCTGTCAGTGAACGCACGTCCATCTCAACAAGTTTTTGAGCGATCATGGCAAAGGGAACTAAATGAAACGGAGTGGTCCAATTCACAAGAGGACAATTATCACACCGTCACATAAAGCTGCACACCGAAACTAGACAAAATTGGTGACTCAAGACTCGTAGTGTGGTCCGATGAGTGAGGGTTTTACCTCTTCAAATGATGGAAGGCGTCGAGCGCAGCGACGTACCAGTTGTACTGGTCCGTGACGGGCAGTACCCAAGATCGATTAACAACGACAAGCGATCGTACTGTACCACCGTCTCTGTGCCGTTACTGCAGAGTATCCTTAGGCCACCAGTCTAGCACCACACCTTTAATTAGGTACAGTTTCTTATTCTTAAATAGATATTAAGACTGCAGAACGCTATCTAATTGCAGAAGATTGCAGTTGAAGAGGAGCCTCGCCCGCGTCGCAATCACACTGGCAATGAACCAATCGGACACGAAATCAGCCTTAGTACAATTAATATTTCAGCCACCTCAACCGCTGACCATGCAAACAGCCTGTCTGCCAAATAATGAGAACAACACCCTGCCTAGACACGACGCCGATATCGTACCAAGCCACGACAGAACTGCGAATAATCACTTAACAATATTCACACGCCAATGATTACTGAAGTTAAGCAGTAGTGAATAAATGGGCCTATTTAATGAACCACTCTCGTTGTCTACGATACTGATCTCGTCAGAGCAACAAATTACTTTAATTTCAGTACCTGATTATCTTGCGTGATGATAAATGCGACATCCATCTAGCAATTGTTATCTTTCACAACGAGCTTTTCACAACACAGTACGTACTCTCTGACATAAACTCGGAACTATTTTATTACTTGTACTAAACTACCAATCTGTCTACCGTCTTGAAATGATTATTCTGTTTATGGACACTTCCACCACTACTGTTAGGAATTAAAACATTTTTAATTCTCCCTTAAATATTTTCCCAACTCGACGCAGCGATAATATGTAAGTGACGAGACTTCGCATGCGTCACAGAATAACGAATCTTTGTTAGTAGCAAAATCTTGGGCCTTTCCGTAAATAATTCAATTACTTCAGTTAAACTTATTCATCATTTAGAAAACTTTTTCCCTTAATTGAAATCTTTTCTTTAATAATGAGAAGATCTACTTTCAGTAGCTTATTTATAATTTCATTCGTTCAAGAACCTTTTACCAAACACATTTAAAAACACCACATTATACGTGATATTGACTCCACTGTATCAATATCTCTAAATTACACTCTTTTATACTTCCGAAAATGATATAGATATACTCACACTCGATACCAATTGAATAGACTGGGAAGTTTCCTTTAACCCCAATAAAATTGGATTTATTTTCCTTCTAGGTATCTCAATACACGTTGGTTATCACCAGTGAACGAGTGCCAGCAAATATATTATCAGTCCCCACAATACGGAAACAAGTAATAAAAAAAATCAAACAAAAATCCTAAATGTCACCGCCACTTTTCAACTAACCTTAAGTTACAATTTGAAAGCAAATCTTGACCTCTTCAGGCGTTGACCACACGCGACCCGCTAAGTTCCCTGACATTTAAATCGGCCACTCGTCACCTTGATGAATCAAGTTTTGGTTTAGCTACGTGCAGCTCGTTAAATGGTTCCTTCAATTTACTATCGCTTGTCTGCTCAGTGATACGTGCACACCATCACCGCATAGTGAAACAGTTCGTCGTTCTATGAGCCAATTCGCTGTCTGCTGCAAGCTGGTGGTCTTGAAAATACAACTACCAACAAGTGTTCGAGGCTTTCCCTTCTCGATACACACACGCACAATACCCAAACCACCTCAATAAAAACGACAAGCAACCCAATTACCTCTCGGCGCGTTGCGTCCACTCAGTATACAATGCAGACGGGATATCGGTCACACCGATTCCACAAAACTCAGCACCTAACAAATCAATCTCTCAATTAAATCAGGCTCACGCGGGACTCACCGCAGCAAGTTTTACGAACGAAACTGTTCCCACAACTATAATCAACAAAATTCCGTGCACTCTCCCAAGACTTAGGTGTCAACTGAGGAGCCTCACTACACCACGCAGTGAAACGCTATAAGATCAGACCTGATATACACCACTACCACCACTTGGTCGGTGAGAGGTCTATCCGGAAACTAACTAACTCTTTTCGTTGTACAATAGGAACCATTTAAAACGAACAAACACGCAACGCCACGCCAACTTTCAACAATTAATGTAATAATCATCGATGCTGTCGACTCTTCGCAATAGCGGCCGACTGCTGCGCGTCGCTCAAGCGGCATCTCTGGACGCAGCGAGGGCGATATGATATATCGCTACAGTCGCGCATGCTCGCCACCTGCTATTCCGTATACGCTCTCATATCATCTAGAACACATTTTGATTTTGGTTTCACCACATCATACACGTATATTATCGTGACCACCAGGTGTTATCACTGATTTATCACGCAGGACGCTCAGCACCAGTAAGAGCGAACGTACCCCGTGCGTTTTGACACAGCACAGAGTGATGTGTTTAACTCAGACACTGTGGACGGTGTAGCTGAGGTCGGCGAAAATGTCAGTGGCGGCGAAGGTCATGTAACACGCAAACACCTACACGTGCATGTATACTAGTGGTATAAATTACCCAGAAAAACTGAAACGTCCCCTTAGAAAAATTAATGAATTACTGTGCTGATAAACCTCTTACATTATTTGCTTTTCAAACAGCTTAGCAAAACTGAACGTACTCAAACATTCACTAAAGTGACACACAATATTTTTAGCGCAACGCAATCTGACTTTCAAAAATCCCTACAAAAGAATGGCCCTGACTAACATTAACAAATTTCACAAATCACTTACCTCACCAAAAATCTTCGTTACTCGAACTACTGCAATACAGCGAGCGCCACTACCGCCAGTTAAATAAAAGATTCAAACTACTGAAAGCACTAACTACTGATAGGCATAGTTAGCAAATGAAAGATTTTGATAGAGAACAAACAATGTATTTACCTTAATAGTGTTGAAAAATCATAATATACATAGCAGTTCATGACATCCAGTCTTACAAATTTCAAAACTCCGCCATTTCTCTCCCCACATCCACCACTGCTGGCGGCTCACCTCCAACTGCGCAACGCTATGCGCTGTTCACATCCAGCTGCCCAACACTACAATGGCAGACAACAATGCAAACTAGCCAGAAACTGCGCACAGCACATCCAGTGGTTTTCATACAGAGCGCTACGTAACGTTGCCAATAAGAAAACATAAACAGCCTACTTACAAAACTGCGTAATCAGCTAAGTGTTGTGTGTGTGTTGGAAAAAAATTACCTACTAAACAACACCATATGGAACTGTAATTTGTTTTAACGTAATTATATTACCAATTAGTAATAGGACAGTGTACTTTGCCAGCATAGATTTGTGATGACTCGAGGTTTTGCCGATTCAAACAATAGCCATAGGGCTACTAATAACACGTTACCAAATAGTAATGTACGATAAATAACTAGTAGTCGAGGAGAATTATGTTAAAACCAATACGGAATAGCGATGGATTGAGAAATACCGAGTCATACAGTAACTGAAGGGGCCTCCATTCTAGAAAAATACGAACAGCGTAATGTCTACAGCAAACTCAAATTTCCCCCGGAGCAAGAGAGGTTCGAGACGTACTGCGGTAGCCACAAACCGATGGTTAGCAATAGAAAGATTCCAAAATAACCGTACCATTTTTATTTTTGTTTTTGTTTTCTTAATTAGTTACTCTCATTACAGTTGGTTTCTGATTCACTATCACTACTTTTTTTATACACATATTGTTAAGATATACCACATAAACTGCCATCCTCAGAGTGACCTTACTTCGAGAAACGATTGCGTAGGTTATATTCAATGTATTTTATGTGTTGTAAGACCTGTGTAACATATAAAAGAAGACAAGTTTTCAGAAAGCTATAAATAAATGTAATGACAACTCACTACAACTCCTTGTAGTTTTCAGACGGGAGCTCAGTACTGTTGAATTACATAAACCCATTAGTTAAACCAACTTAATGTAAACGCATTCACAGAGCAGAATATGAGACAATTTTCGTAGGTTTATGGGCAAAACGAATAAGCAAAGACTTAAATGAAATGGAGAAAAGGCATAAACATAGGTGCACTCTTATATATGTCGTCACTATGCGGTTCACCGAACTATACCTGACTATACTGGTACCACATCAACCGGGTTGTCAGGTTCTTTGGAAGCATTCTGGTCTCGATTTATCCGAGCTTTTCGAGCTGGGGACACGGTGCGTTCGCAGGCAGTCAGTATACGAATCAGAGGGTAAGAGCCGCCGAGCACAGAAGTGTGACGCAGTCGGATGTAGGAAAAAATCTTCAGTGAGAGGAGTTACGTTGAGTATTGCGGTTATTAAATGTAAGATGAATGTCAACGGAAGGGAAAAAGAGGAAGCGCGATATAATGAAAAATACCGTTTAAAGAATTCTGGGGAAAGTAATGTAATGAGAAGCTAAGGAGGAGTCGCGTTGGGAGTTTAATGGCTCTGCTGTTGTGGTTAACAATTGTGCGCAATGATGAGAAACTGTAGTTGCCCGCAGTGGTATCTGATTTAAGATCCAGTAAATTTCACGGGAAATATTCGAGGGTGGCAACAACCGAACTGAAACTAGTGTTGTGTAGCTGATGAAGAGTGTGGGGGCAAACGCAAGTATTGGAATTGTTGTTAAATAGGCGTTGACTTTAATTTCAAGTACTTCTCAATGAAGCAACCAGAAGACATGGTAGGACGTTAGTATAACTTGATGTAAAACGGCGGTTATGTAAATGATTATATGTGCAGTTCTCTGTGACATGTAGGACGGACATCACAGTACATTAGTGCAACACGTGTTTAGTGTTGTTACCAGGTCTGGTAGGTTATGTAAGAGGTTGGAAAACCGTTAAGTGTGCTGCGGAGGATATGGAGATGCCGCTTATTCATGTGAGACGGCGTTGTATGCATCTGACAGTTTGAAATGGCCCTCATTGTGGGTCTCCATCAGGACGGCTGATCGGATCGTGCAATATCCAGATTTCTGGGGCACTCGGATGTGACACTGACTAGATGCTGTGCTGGATGAGAATGTGAGAGCAGGCAGAGTCCTCGGAAAGGTTTCAGTCTACCACGTCTGATTACCATAAGCGAGGATTACCGTATTGTAACCCCTACACATCTGCGCCCGCCATTCGAGAAAAAGTACAGGAATGCTGCAACATTCTGCTTCATCCCACCCCGTCGGTCGGAGACTAGCATCAGGTGCACTAAGGAATTATCGTCCATGCGTACGCTTCCCTTTAAAACCACAAGACAAACGGCTGTCTTTGGAGTTCTGCCTTGACTGGGAAGCTGGGACTGCTTATGAATGGCCTCGATCTGTGTTGAGCGATTAGTCAAGATTCTGCACTACCCCAAATGACTACAGTTGGTGAGTATGGCGAATACCCGTGGAGAGCTCCCATTCTTGTAAAGTTTTAGAGAAGCCCAGCGGTGTTGCTCGTAGGTAACGTCATGATGAGAGTACGACTTCATGTCACGGCTGGTGGTGAATGAGGGAACTGACGGTACAACAGTGTCACGGGCATCCTGTATCACTGTGTGTTACCCTTCATGCGGCAGTATCATAGTGCCTCTTTTCGACGGGATAGTGCTCCTCCGAACATTGCTCTATGAACTGTCTGCGTGATCTTGAGGTACTGCTGTGGCAAGCGAGATCTGCAGACCTGTCACTGACAGAGCACGTCTCTGACCAGCTCGGACACCAACTCCGTCCCAGTTTTAGTATACAAGGTTATCAAGGACGAGCTACAACAGTCATGGACCAGCTGGCTTCAGGAGAGGCTACAAACGATTCATGTCACCGTTCTCAACACAATCAGTGAGAGCACCCAGGCCAGAAGAGGTAACTTCATACTGATAAGTGGGTTCATACTGCCAAGTTCTTTCTCTATTTGACGTGATTTCATTATCTCTGAAATAAATTCATACATGAACTCAACCTGTGAACACTGGAGAATTATGTTTGTTTCCTCACATGTGATATTTTCCGCCGGCCGTGGTGGCCAAGCGGTTAAAGGTGCTACCGTCTGGAACCGCGCGGTCGCTACGGTCGCAGGTTCGAATCCTGCCTCGGGCATGGATGTGTGTGATGTCCTTAGGTTGGTTAGGTTTAATTAGTTCTAAGTTCTAGGGGACTAATGACCTTAGAAGTTAAGTCCCATAGTGCTCAGAGCCATTTCTTTGATATTTTCTAAGTTGTAATTATAATGTGCTCTGAAATATTATTCTGTTCGTAAGGCAATGCGATGGCCAAGTTGGTGATATATTTTCACTACGTAAAATGTGGTCAGGATTGAGGAGGTTTTTTCGTTGAACAGAAGATTGAATTATTGCTGTCAGGGGAGGAGGACGCGGTGTGTGGTAATTTTAATTAGATTGTGAGACATTTTCGTAACGGATTTGATCTTGCACTGTGTGTAGCTTCGGAAGTGATTTTGCAGAGGCCCTTTGATTGTACTTTGCACGTGGGTGGAGGGTGTCGAATAGCAGTCTTATACGTTGCATTATTGTGCAAAATCAGGTTACTGTGTTAACCCCATGGTTATTGAAACATTATGCTCACGAATTTCAACATTGTGGAAGGTGCTAGTCTCATAAATAATAATTTATGATAAGAACACTGTGATCTGTGTTAATCAGGTGCAGAAGTGTATCGAAGTGTGATTTGTTCTTCTGCGTTGTATTAAGCAAAGACCAAGATTTTAAGCAATCGACTGAAGTTTAAACGGACAGCATGTGACCAATTATACGAGCCATTTCAGCATTTTAGGGAAAAATAAGGTAAATGTGCACTGTCTAATAAAATAAACCTGGAAAGGGCGTGTACAGTTCATGTTGTCTGTATCAGTCTTTTTTTGGCACTAATTGGACATGAAATTCTTTAACATCCATCCATAACTGTTGTGACATTCAGCATGTTGCAAACTTTTGGACGGAGAACTATCTGCCCAAAACAGTATCACTCTGCATTTTAATGTGTTAATAGATATTAGATATACGCAAAGGTCGTCCGATTTTTTCCGCTCAGTAGTCTCTGTATTATTTGAATGTCGAACTTCAACTTCTGATCGTGCCAGTCAAAGATGTAATGCTCGTATTTCGTTCCTTGGCTAATTACAACCATGGCTATCATGAAACGTCACGACAACACAAAACGAAAATACTCTTAGATTCAGCTCCCACATCAACCTATTGCATCAAATATTGATGTTAAGTTCAAAGCTAGAGGTAAGTAAAGAATGGGTTATCACTTGCAGGCTGGTGGAATCTTTTTGTCTAAGTAAAACATGGTGGACTAAAAAAATTACAATAATCTGCAGGCAAGCTGAAGTTAGATGCTCTAGGTCAGAGATCTACCAGGTGGCTCAGAGATCACTGTTTCTGGTGTAGTGGCAGTAGCAGATTTTATTGCAACGACAACGATGCTACGTCATCCCAAGGTACGTGTTCTCTGACTAAACGCAACGGTAACAAGGACGGTACAGCGTTTGAGAAGACTGTACGTAAATGTTTATTTTAGACAATGCACATTACAGACACTAAAGTGGAATCAGTATTAAAGCTAGTGAAGAAATAGAAAAGGTTGTTAGTTTCGAGAAAGAGTTCACCTGTAATTAACCTGCAGAAAATAATTCATCTACTGCAGATTATTACTTAACGTAAATAGTCAAAGTACAGAGAGCGAAGTATTTGATTGACAACTTGGCAGCAGCATTCGTCAAATGATTCAAGCTGAATAGCACTGCAATGCCATTTGCTGTTTCATGCAAGTAGTTAAACAGAGCAGAAAGCAGTTAATGTTTATCAGATACTTTTGAGTGACAGATAATTAATATAACGCAGAATTTCTTCTTGTAGCCGTCTGCTGCTACGAGTTATTATACAAACCAGTGTCACAGTTAGGTTTTCACTTGCTGAATAGTTTGCATCACTAACCTTTATTTAACTGTTACTTCAAATCTGTAGTATGTTATTTGAATGTCTCATTGTGTAACATGACTGAGTGGGCTTATGTGTTGTGTATGTGCCACTTTCGCTTACCTCTATGAGGAAATGAAAGCAACAGCTTGGTGGAAAATCTGTTCAGTTCGGAACAACGTTTCTGACAGTCGCTAATGCACTATTCTGTGCGATTCACTTTTTTTACAAGAACCAATTGTTTCGAGTAGGCGGTACTTAAAAAAAAAAAAAACCTCGATGTATAGTAAGTAATTTTGCAGACGGGAACTAAATAGAGGAGTTGTAGTATGTTATTTCTTCGCTTCCAACTACATAATTTCCGATGAGCTTAATTAAATTTGCGACTGCTAACTGAATACGTTAGGGAGAGTAGGGAAAGGGGGCAGGGAGTGTCACATGATTTCAGAGCCGTGTGGCGCTGCCGGAAGCCCTGCACGCCCTGGCCTTGCCCCTTTGCGTTCGGCAACCGGCAGCGCGCATTCGCAGCGTATATCTGAGACTCTTGTGTGCGGCGCCGTGGCAGCCAAATGGCGCGTGCTATGACGTCATAAATAAGTCGTCGCGGGAGCTGCCAATAAAATTATTCATCTGGCTGGGCGCGCACGGCGGTGCAGTAAGTGCCGCCGCTATCTCGGGTCATCCCGCCGCTGGCGGTGAAAATAAATTTCCAGGAGGACAACTTTCTTCTCCTGCTTCCTCTTCTTTCAGTCGTTCTCCCTCCTTCCGACGAAAGAGAAAATTGCGTTTGATTGAAATCGTGTTTGTGTAAGTCACGTCACCTTAAACTCGCCTTTTTGAAACGGCAGTTCAGAGAGGCGCTGAAGAGCACCTTCGCGAGAGTAGGCAGTCCAGTCTCGGCCGGTGCTCGCTGCGAGCACGACGGTATCAACCTGAGGCACCGTCTCTGCTAGCGCTGTATCATGAGAAAGTACGTATAAAAGCGAGTTGAAAATTGTTGGTAGTTGTTTTTCTTTTTCTTTTTGAATCATCAGACTTTGATGCTCCCCGCCATGAATTGCTCTCCTGCGACAGCATCTTTATCTCACAGTAGCACTTGCAACCTACGTCCTCAATTACTTGCTGGATGTATTTCAGTCTCTGTTTTCCTCTGCTGTTTTTACTTTCTACAGCACCCTCTAGTACCGTGGAAGTTATTGCCTGATGTCTTAACAGATGCGTTATCATCCTGTCCCTTTTCTTGCCATTGTTTCCCAGATATCCATTTCCTCACCTATTCTGCAGAGAAACTCATAATTCCTTACCTTATCGGTCCACCTAATTTTCAAAATTCTTCTGTAGCACCACATATCAAATGCTTCGATTCTCCGGTTTTCCCATAGTCTATGTCTCGCTACCATACGATACCTTGCTCCAAACGTACACTCTTAGAAATGTCTTCCTCTAATTAAGGCCTATGTTTCATACTAACAAGGGGAGGCCGCCAATTGTGAAATTCAGATTCGATTCATACTGCGCATAAAAAAAGCTCATGGCCAGAGGTGTAATGTGGCAAAGCACCAAGCTGCACTTCTCAGCCGTTGTCGAGAAAATCGACAGTTAAAAGAAACCGTTGGGGTGAAATACTCTCTACGATTTATAATTTCCTACAGCGTCGTGGCGCAGTGGTACGCGCTCGGGTTCGTAATCCGAAGGTCGCCGGATCGAATCACGCGCCATGCAACTTTTTTGTTTTAGTATTTGTGTTTTGTAATACAAATATAATTCCCGGCAATCAATTGCAACAATTATGCATATAATAAGTTGTAGAAAGTCGTTTGTCGTGGAAAAACTAGCGACTTCGAACATGATTATGTTTTCCGCAAACAAAATTGTATTTCACAAGTGTTATTAATTATCTTCATAATGTTTACACGTGTAGTTAACGGAAGACGTAGAAACGATATTCCGAAACGAATACGTATAGTGTAAGTCAAACGTTCGAATTAGAGACCCCACGATATACATATATTTGAATTACAAAAAACAAATACTAAAAAAAAGGTTGCATGGCGCGAGATTCGATCCGGCAAACTTCGGATTACGAACCCGAGCGCTTATTGCTGCGCCACGACGCTGTAGAAAATTATAAATCGTAGAGTATTTCACCGCAACGGTTTCTTTTAACTGTCGATTTTCTCGGCAACGGCTGAGAAGTGCATCGTGGTGCTTTGCCACATTACACCTCTGGCCATGAGCTTTTGTTATGCGCAGTATGAATCGAATCTGAATTTCACAATTGGCGGCCTCCTCTAGGAAGAGTCTTCTCTTGTTCAGGAATGCTATTTTTGCCAGTGCTAGTCTGCTTTTTATATCCTCCTTGCTCCGTCTGTTATGGCTTACTTTGCAGGATACGTAGCAGAATTTCTTTACTTCGTCTTCATCGTGATCACCATTTATGATGTTAAGTTTCTCACTGTTCTCATTTATGTTGTTATGCTGCTTCATGTTCTCTTCGTCTTTCTTCGATTTACTTCGAGTCAACATTCTGTACTCATTAGACTATTCATTACACTCAGCAAATCCCGTAATTGTTTTTTAAACTTCACTGAGGATTGCCATGTCACTAGCGAATCGTATTGCTGATATCCTTTACAAATCAAACTTTAATTCCACTCTTGAACCTTCGCTTAATTTCTGTCATTGCTTCTTCCATGTATCGATTAAACAGTAGAGGCAAAAGAATACATTCCTGCCTTACGCCCTTTTTAATTCGAGCACTTCGCTCTTGGTCTCCCACTCTTACTTTTCCCTCTTGGTTCTTGTACATATTGTATATTACCAGTCTGTCTCTATAGCTTACACCTATTTTTGTCAGAATTGCGAACATTTTGCACCATTGTTTCCAGGTCTACAAATCCTGTGAGCGTGTCCAGATTTTTCTTTAGTCTTGCTTCCATCATCAACTGCAATGTCACAACTGCCTCTCTGGTTCCTTTACCTTTCCTAAAGCTAAACTGATCATCTAACACATCCTCCATTTTCTTTTCCATTCTTCTGTATATTATGCATGTCAACGACTTGGATGTATGAGCTGTGCGATAATTCTCGCACTTGTCGGCTCTTGCTGTCTTCGCAATTGAGCGGATGATGTTTTTCCGGAAATCAGATGGTATATCGCCAGACTAATACATTCTAAACACCAATATGAATAGTCGTTTTGTCGCCACCTTCCCCCAATGATTTAGAAATTCTGATCGAATGTTATCTATCCCTTCTGCCATATTTGATTTTAAGTCCTCTAAAGCACTTTTAAATTCTAATTCCAACACTGGATTCTCTACCTTATCTGTATGGTACCAGTTTCTTCTTCTAGTACGCGATCAGCCAATTCATCCCTCTCATAGGGACCTTCAGTGTACTCTTTACACCCATCCGCTCTCTCCTCTGCAGTTAAGACTGAAATTCCCAATGAACTTTTAATATTATCAATCTTGCTGTTAATTTTACCGAAGGCAGCTGATATAACTTTTCTGTATGCTGAGTCTGTCCTTCCCACGATCATTGCCTTCTCGAGTTCTTTGCATGTTTCATGCAGCCATTTTGCCTTAGTTTTCCTGCACTTCCTATCGATTTATTTCCTAAGTAAGTTATATTTCTGTGTTTCTGAAGTCCCTGAACATTTTTATACTTTCTTCTTTCATCGATCAATTGAAGTATTTCTTCTGTTGCCAATGGCTTATCCCAGTTACCTTTTTTGTACCTACGTTTTTCTTTCCAACTTCTGTGATTGTCCTATTTAGAGAGGTCCACTCCCCGTCAGTTAAACTGCCTACTGAGCTATTCATTATTGCAGTATCTATAGCCTCAGAAAGATTCAAGCCCATCTCTTCATTCCTTAGTACTTCCGTATCCCAATTCTTTTAGCACTGATTCTTCATGACTAGTCTTTTAAACTTCAGCCTACTCTTCATCAATACTAAATTGTGATATGAGTCTATAAGTGCTACTGGATACGCCTTGCTCCCAGTATCTCATTTCGGAATCTCTGTCTGAGCATGGTGTAATCTGAATGAAATCTTCCCGTATCTACTTCCATTTCCAAGTATACCTCCTCCTATTGTGATTCTGGAACAGAGCATTCGCTATTACTAGCTGAAATTTATTGTATAACTCAATTAGTCCACTCTCATTCCCAGTACCAAGCCCATATTCTCCTGCAACCCTCTTTACTTCTTTCCTTACAACCGCATTCCAATCCCCTAAGACTGTTAGATTTGTATTTGCCTTTACTTACTGAATTACCAGTTCAGTATCTCTTCATCTTCGGCCGTCGACTTCGGCATGTATATCTGAACTATCGTTGTCGCTGTTGCTTTGTTGTCGAATCTCATAAGAGCAACCCTATCACTGAACTGTTCGTGGTGACTCATTTTATGCCCTTCCTTCCTACTGACAGCGAATCCTATTCCCGTTACACAATTTTCTGCCGCTGTTGATGTTAGCCTATACCCTTCTATACAGAAACCCATTTCTTCTTTCCATTTCGTTTCACTGATCACCATTATATCTAGACTGAGCCTTTGGATTTCCCTTTTCAGATTTTCTAGTTTTCCCATCACGTTCACACATTCTACTACCCTACTCGTGGAACGTAAGCTTTTCGTTTGGTATTCAACCTTTTTCTCATGGTCAACATTGTCAGTTCCTTCCTGGAGATTCAAATGGGGACTAGTCTGGAATCTTTCACCAATGGAGAGATCATCATGACAAATTTTCAGCTACAGGCTACATGTTCAGTGGATACACATTATCTGTATTTAATGCAGTGGTTGCCATTGTCTTGCCCACCCCAAGGGCAAGAGAGTGCCTTGAACCTCTAACCGCCCTTCCGCCTTCTTTGACGAGGTGGTTGGCTGAATAAGGGCGACTTCATATGCCGGAATCCTCTGGATAGCAATGACGATGTTTTTTTTATTGAAAATGTAAGTGGTGGTGAGCTTAAAACACAGGAACGAGGACGTTTTGATTACTAACCAAAGACGCGGTCTCCAGACCACCTTCACATTTACTGTAGTAAAACCTGAAATTAATATAACAGGTATTGAACGGAAATGAGAACGATATCTTTTTAAAACAGTTGTTAGATAACCCACTGGAATACTTAAAGTCTACGCAAAAGCGTGCTCAAATTCAGCTGCCGATTTAGTAGATCTCTATGAATATTTACAGAAACTGATGAAGACAGTAGATAACTCTGCAAGAGGGTAACGTGAAATTTTTAATGCAGAACCAGGCAATAACTAAAGAACAATTCTTCAGTGAGGCATATCGGGTATGCGACTAAAATCCAAGGAGACAACCAAGATATAAAAAGCTCTCGTTATTGCACAAGATGTTAACTAAAATCATCGCAAATTGCACTGAAAACACATTGGATTTTGAACACAGAAAGAAACAAGCAGAATTTAGAAGTGTATTTAGCATATAGAACAATTATATCACCCAAAAGTTATTATAAAATGAAAAAATCAGTATGGATTACCACATTCCCTATGGTGTTGGAGAGTTTCTGACTCAATTTCAACAAAACTTCCACCAAGTCACTAAGGGATGAGGTTGATTAAGTCCGTGCTGGAATATTGAATTATACTGTATAGGCTTTAATGATGCAGCAGACCACTTCCAGTTTCTGTGAAAAATATAACTGAAATATTACTCAAACAATGAGATTCAATGTAGCAAAACTATTCTTTAATTTCTCCAGAGCATCTTATAATTTTTAAACCAAGAAAAAGAAGTATTAGTTAATGGAACATACCAGAATAACCTTCGTTTCGATGTTGACAGAGTAATTTTGCGTTACTGCCAGATATATGTCCACAGCAAATTGAAGAAATTGACAGAGGGAATTTGGAAGTGAGTTTAAAAACAGCTATAATAAGGTTAAAATAGTTTGTAATTAACACATCGAAAAGAAAATAGAGCAAATGGACAATGGAGTACTAGAACCAGATGTTTATTTCTGGCATTTGCGGGAGTTAAAGACAACGGCAGGAAAGATAGGAAAAAGAAATAAACGAAAGTTACAAATATTCTGGAAAGTAATTAGCTGCATTAAAATCGATCTTCCGAATTGTCTAAGACGGTAAGTCTAAAATAGATAAGAAGTGTCAGATTCTGGCTAATAATAGGTAGACCAAGACTTTTTATGTGAAAAGGCATTCACTGTTGCTTAGGAAACGTATATCTGGAATTATCACCAGAGATAGGAGAACAATGAAATGTACACCCAAACAGCCGTGATTCTAAAATGTTATTATGATTGAAATGAAGATGGTTGGTCATAATAACGTTTTCCTCTCAAGTCTCTTACCGTATGCTTTGATTGTTCTCTTAATTGTGCGTAATGAAGATGACTCTTACAGTTGCCAAGGAGTTTGGAAGAGCTGTTGAACGGAATGGATGTGTCTTGAAAAGAGGCTATAAGAACATCAACTGAAGTACCGGTAAACCAGGAGTGAAACTTACTCCGAGTTTCATATCAGCACACACCCCGCTGCAAAACTGAAAATTCGTTCCTCATACGAGAGCAATGGGGAAATGTGGTGCTATAAAAAATGCTGATGATTAACAGGGTAGATTGAATAACTAGTGAGGAGGCACTGGCTGAACTGGAGAGAACGGAAATGTATGACACAACCTGATCAAAAGAAAAGACCGGTTGACATGAAACATCCTAATGCATGAACGTATGGCAGGTTGGCAATGGAGGGAAGTGAGGGTCGAAGAATTTGTAGAAGGAAACTTAAGCATCAGTACTGTAAGCTGGTTCAAACGGATATATCTTGCGGTAATTACTCTGAAATGAAGAGCTTTGCACAGGGTACATCAGCATAGAGAGTTGCATCAAAGCACTCTTTGGACTGAAGACCGCAACAGCAATAATGAAGATGAAATAGATTTGGGCGAGACGTACTGTTAGACAATGGAACTTACATGTATCAATGAAGTTGTTCAAATCGAAGAGATAACAAAAGACAGAGGCGATAACTAAATGGAGGGGATGCAGTTGACATCAGAACACATGCAGGAGCAACGATGATAGAACTCGGTTCACGGAATGCCAAGCTTAGGAAATGGTGCGGCAATGGAGGTAAGAATTCGTTCTGCCGCTTCCTGGGAAGTTAGATGTAATGAAACAAGTATACTCAATACCTAACATAGAACATATAAATAAATTTTTGTTGAAAACTTGCAGTTTCAGGAGTAGAAACGATTTAGTTTTGGGTTATTCAAATATATACTGTAAAACACAGCTTCAATAACGTCTATACCATTACGTGTCCACTGAACAGACTTTCGTCGTTGTTCTGAAGGAAGTGTCACTCAAGGATATTTTCAGTTTACTGCAATATAACTTTTTGCTTAGCTGATTTTTTTGGATTTTGACACGTTATTTTCATTTCAAGGTATGACTTAGGTCTCCAGGTTTGGCTGTACGAATAAATATACTACTGCTAGGTTTGTCGAGTTGATGGTTTGTAAAATGTCAACTAAAACAGTTTCTTCATTGAATCTTCTGAGTTCATAAATTCGTAGACCCTGGTTCACAGTATATATCTATCTCCAAAAGGTTTCACAAGACTCTTTTTTCCACAACTAACGTTACAACTTTATACAAAGTCTTTCCAGCGCTTCGTTATACAACCACTCTTTCCGCCCAGCGCCAACAAGCAGAAGTGCAAAGATACCATTTGAGGCAATGAGGTTTAGATGGTATACATCGTTGTCAGTGATATTGTTTCTGTTAACTCATAGCTAATCCAGCAAACTTGGTAAAACAGATTTATATACTTTCATATTAAAACGTAAAGAAATCATCTTAATTACATAAACTGTAAATAGTTATACATAAAAAAATAAGATTTAGGTACGAAATTTACGACTTATATGTTACACTACACCATTAAAATTGCTACACCACGAAGATGACGTGCTGCAGACGCGAAATTTAACCGACAGGAAGAAGATGCTGTGATATGCAAATGATAAGCTTTTCAGAGCAATCACACAAGGTTGGCGCTGGTGGCGACACCTACAACGTGCTGACATGAGGAACGTTTCCAACCGATTTCTCATACACAAACTGCAGTTGACCGGCGTTGCCTGGTGAAACGTTGTTGTGATCCCTCGTGTAAGAAGGAGAAATGCGAACCATCACGTTTCCGACCTTGATAAAGGTCGGATTGTAGCCTATCGCGATTGCGGTTTATCGTATCGCGACATTACTACTCGCGTTGGTCGAGATCCAATGACTGTTAGCAGAATGTGGAATCGGTGGGTTCAGGAGGGTATACCGGACGCGGTGCTGGATCCCAACGGCCTCGTATCACTAGCTGTCGAGATGACAGGTACCTTATCCGCATGGCTGTAACGGATCGTGCAGCCACGTCTCGATCCCTGAGTCAACAGATGGGGACGTTTGCAAGACAACAACCATCTTTACGAACAGTTCGACGACGTTTGCAGCAGCATGGAATATCAGCTCGGAGACCATGACTGCGGATACCCTTGACGCTGCATCACAGACAGGAGCGCCTGCGATGGTGTACTCAACGACGAACCTGGGTGCGCGAATGGGAAAACGTCATTTTTTCGGATGAATCCAGGTTCTGTTTACAGCATCATGATGGTCGTATCCGCATCGCGGTGAACGCACATTGGAAGCATACTGGCGTATCACCCGGCGTGATGGTATGGAGTGCCATTGGTTACTCGTCTCGGCCACCTCTTATTCACACTGATGGGACTTCGAACATGGGACGTAACATTTCAGATGTGTTACGACCCGTGGCTCTACCCATCATTCGATCCATGCGAAACCCTACATTTCAGTAGGATAATGCACGACCGCATGTTGCGGGTCCTGTACGGGCCTTTCTGGATACAGAAAATGTTCGTCTGCTGCCCTGGCCAGCACATTCTCCAGATCTATCACCAACTGAAAACGTCTGGTCAATGTTGGCCGAGCAACTGGCTCGTCACAATACGCCAGTCACTACTCTTGATGAACTGTGGTATCGTGTTGAAGCTGCATGGGCAGCTGTACCAGTACACGCCATCCAAGCTCTGTTTGACTCAATGCCCAGGCGTATCAAGGCCGTTATTACGGCCAGAGGTGGTTGTTCTGGGTACTGATTTCTCAGGATATATGTACCCAAATTGCGCGAAAATGTAATGACATGTCAGTTGTAGTATAATATACTTGTCCAATGAATACCCGTTTATCATCTGCGTTTCTTCTTGGTGTAGCAATTTTAATGACCAGTAGTGTAAATTAATGAGTTTTTAGGTACGAAATTTACGACTTATAAATTAAATTATTGATACCAATGGGTATTATCGATACCCATTGGTATCAATGTCTACAGAATGTGTACCAGGCTTGATTACTTCACAGTACATAGTGATGATAATGGAAAGAGTACTGCTGTTGGCTAATTAGGGGTTTTGTGGGTATACGGGGGAATAAATTTAAAAACTGTGAGAAGCCGTTTCGTTATATAAACTAAGAAAATCGAATTCGAAAAATGCACAGGCTTGATGTTACGCTGTAGTATTTAGAGCAATAATATTTTGTTGTATGGTGTCCAATAAAAACAGCAACCCTGAGAGACAGCGATCTGTACGCATTGGAGCGAGTGGCTGCGGCATCGACACGCCCAGAATTGCCGATCGGCCTAATTTGCCAGATGACATGCAAATTTATACGCGAGCACGTAGCGCCGCCCGGCGCCAGCGCCGGCAAACCGCCGCAAACAAAACACGGGCGTCGTGCGTTCGCATTCATGGCCGCGCCGCGCTGCGGAGTACCGTAATTAAAAATAGTCTCTGGAGCGTTGTGTAGTTAATGTCTCTCTTAGTTTTCGCATCTACTGGCGCCCTATTGCCCTACTCTACTCTTAAGTGGCGAATTGCGATGTTTAATCAATGCAGTAGTACAAAAATGAGCTTACGAGGTGGATGTACTCTGCTTTACTGCTAAACAAACTTATTTGTACTGCGGTAATTTGAGTTGGCCAGTTTTTAAAATTTTCACTGGCAATGCACCCTCTCTAGTTTATGTTCACTTAACGTTTCACAGGTCGTTTTTACAATTGTGCCTACAATGTAGTTGCACGAAAGTTTAATATAAAATACGATTCGCGAACTATCTGAGGCATTTAAGAGTTGATAATATTTATAACCGTACGCAGGATTGGTCACAGCTAGCTACGGGAACACTCTTGCTGATTATGAAATGTAATTCGTAGAAATTCAGTGGAGATTCGATGGTTTGTCCCACAGTTGCACTGGAAAAAATGCTACTGATGTGAATGTATACCTTACACGAAGGTTATGATTATCTTGGCTGTAGAACTGAAAGACTAACACAGTGATTAAGGTACTGGACTTCGAATTCAAGACTTACTGTTTTCAGCCTTGGGTTTACCGTCGTTTCCTCTTATCACTTTAATGCAGATTCAGTGTGGCTGCTTCCAAAGCCATCCTTCCATTCCAGCCTTGCAGCCTTGTTCAATATGAGCTAGTGTCATGTCTGTAAAGACCATTATGTCGCTGGGAGGAAGAGCTCCTCTCCTACATCCGGACTGGAAAGATTTTCTGGTGTCCTTGTTGTAACTGACATTTATACTGTCTCATGTTATTACGTGTGTGTTTTGACAGTATAGTGAACTTTATTCGATATGTATATACTGTATTTAGTGCTTGCCTTCCCATTTCTTAGAAACCATGGTTCTATCACATTTTGGATGTTCTGGTCTCTATTAGTTGGTTTTACATATTCTGTCCACTAGCTACCGTAAAACAAATGTGATACCAGTGTGTTTGCCTCACAGTGCAATCCCGTATTCTTCTAATTTAATTTTGGGCGCTATCGCACAGCGCACCCTCCCCATACCCTCTTATTTGAGGTACTTAAGTATTGATAGTTTTATTTCTGTTTTAATACTTTTCAATAAGTATGCTCTGTACAGTAATACTTGCCTCTTTAGGCATGACCAGACTGTTGACGACATGTCAGATGTACAGCAGAATTTAAATATCTTAGCGAACCTTAAGATAGATAGACCAGTTTAACAGTGTTATATTTAAGCTAGATAACCAATCAGTAAACTAGCCTAAGGGAGCATGGTACACCACATGTAACTTAGAATTAGGGGGCAGTCCTATTGGGAACAAGAAAATTGGTTATACTCTTACTTTAATGAAACACACTGGCAACCAGTGTCAAAACACCACCCCGATTGTGCCTTATCATTAGCCTGAAAATAACCAGTTCCTTGCTTACACGCCGAGGTATATCTCACCAGGATACATAAGGCGTGTAGTACTCTTACGGGCACTGTCGCTAACTACGCAGTCCTCCACTTTTATCTTATATGTGACGCTGGAAAACCAAGTCTGAAAAAGAGCCTCGAATACAATCTTGCACACATGCGTAAACCTCTAGTCACGTCCCGCCACATGAGTGAAAAATTTGGAAATTTGTGGTACGTTCCTATGGGGCCAAACTGCTGAGGTCATCTGTCCCTAGCCTTATAAACTACGTAATCTAACTTAAACTAACTTACGCTAAGGACAACACACACACACACACACACACACACACACACACACACGTGCCCTAGGGAGGACTCGAACCTCCGACTACACCGCGCGGTTGGAGGCCTTTTCACACCGCGGTCACACTTACGTCAACCTTACGTCACGTGACAGACTTTTCAAAAGATCTGTTCTAGGCACTTCAGTCTTGAACCGCGCGACCGCTACGGTCGCAGGTTCGAATCCTGCCTCGGGCATGGATGTGTGTGATTTCCTTAGAGTAGTTAGGTTTGAGTAGTTCTAAGTCTGATGACCTCAGATGTTAAGTCCCATAGTGCTTAGAGCCATTTGAGTATTTGAACTGATAATTCAAACAAATCATGCAGAAGCCAAGGCACAAGAACTGCAGATCAATGTTGTGGCCAACTATTAACACCTCGGCCGCTCCACGCTACTTCTGCGGTGAACAGGAAAGTTTCGCTTGCACCAAGTCACCGGGCCGACAGAGAGCCCCTTGCTTTGGCCGCCCACCACATATTCGCCATAGAGGACGCTCTCTGGACAGCCTAGAAGCCAGATCCTTATCAGCCCCCACATGTGGCAACAGCCAGCCAGAGGCGCGGATTCAGATAGGCGGAACGATGGACACTCGGCGCAATCGTATTATGTTCCAAACAACACCGCACAGCACGGCGCCAGGTGCTTTGACCGTTTGACGATGACGAATGCGCACTGGCGATATTTGTTCTCTTCGGAGCCTCCACACACGGATACGTCCATAGTGAACCGGGGATCACCTGAAAAGATGTCATGCTGCCAGCCACGAACCCGGTTACGTCGCCGGGAGTACCACGGTCGGTGCACATTGCTCTCTTGTTGCATCAGCAGAGATCATAACAATGGTTCTCGTGCACACAGTCCGTGGAGCCGAAGACGTCGTCCGTGTAGACTACATCGCTACGAACAAGTCCAATTTCTGACGTCCCTAGAGCGGCTGTGCGACCCTGCGAGACAGAGGTAACGATACCTCCTACCTCTCGGGCGCTAGTCTCGTGAGGCCGTCGAGATCTTGCATGTCACTGAGTGTGGCCCTCCTGAGACCATCCATTCAATATGGCAGTCGCGGGATAGCGACCAACGCGACCAGTGTTGTGGAACGTAAACTGCATTACGGACACGCTACGATCCTGGCATTGTCCAATTCTGACGTATGCTTTTAGAAGTTTCTTCTTCTTACGCGAGAGATACCAGGCTCTTCCCACAAAAAACGAACGTTCAAATGCGATTTCTCTATGAGGAACCCGTTGAGCAGCTTCCCATGTGTACAGAATGTAGATGCATTTAGTCTTACCTGCTGTGATGTTGCACTGATGTGCTAATTATTTGCATAGCAAAACATGTAGCACACTTCGTGCCAATTTGACTCTTGATGCACGCTGCCTTCAGGTTTTGCAATTTTAATGACTAGCAGTCTATCTCTATGTATAACTTGCAGTGTCCGGACTGGCTGGCTGACTCACTCAGACCAAACCACTAACGAAAGGAACTTGAAATCTGGAGAGGGGGCTGATTTTATACTGTAGTTTAAAAGGGGATTTTTCTAAACTCCAACCTTAATAGGGTGCACTAGGGGATGAAAGGTTTTCTGGAAATGTGTCGATATTAAGAGAATTTTGAAGCTAGACCTACGAAAGTTGTTATTTGGTTTCTCAGTCAGAAATGAAGAAACACGTGTTTCAGACTTTGTGGAAATTTAGTCCCAATGTCGGTGAAATATTGGGTGGAAGTTTTTTTGGAAAATAAATCATTTTTAAAGAACTACTAAAGTATTATTAAAGCTACATCTATAGAAAATAGTATTTAAATTCTAGGTTATAAATAAAAAATATATATGTTCCACTGTTTTGGGAAATTCAGTCCCCTAAGGGTGTGAAGTAGAGGATGAAAAGTCTGATCAAATTATTTCATTATGACAGCGCTTTCAAAACTAAATATATGAAAATTTGTATTTGGCATCTCTGTTAGAAATTAAATCGCTAAGAAGGTAAAGTAAGGGATGAAAATTTTTAAGAAAGTATTCATCTACTTTGAAAGAATTTTAAAGTTAAATCTATGAACATTAGTATTCCACTTCTCGGTTAAATGTAAAGAAATATATATTGTAAGTAGACTGTTTATGTTTTCTTATTGGCAACGTTACGTAGCGCCCTGGCTGTGCTGTGTGCAGTCTGTGGGTAGTTTGCATTGTTGTCTGCCATTGTAGTGTTAGGCAGCTGGCTGTGAACAGCGCGTAGCGCTGCGCAGTTGGAGGTGAGCCGCCAGCAGTGGTGGATGTGGGGAGAGAGATGGCGGAGTTTTGTAATTTGTCATGAACTGCTATATATATATTATGACTATTAAGGTAAATACATTGTTTGTTCTCTATTAAAATCTTTCATTTGCTAACTATGCCTATCAGTAGTTAGTGCCTTCCGTAGTTTGAATCTTTTATTTAGGTGGCAGTAGTGGCGCTCGTTGTATTGCAGTAGTTCGAGTAACCAAGTTTTTTGTGAGGTAAGCGATTTGTGAAATGCATAGGTTAATGTTAGTCAGGGCCATTCTTTTGTAGGGATTTCTGAAAGTCAGATTGCGTTGCGCTAAAAATATTGTGTCTCAGGTTAAGCACAGTCCTGTATAAATTTTTCAAAGGGGACGTTTCGTATGTCGACCCTTAGCCGAGGATACCTCACTGGAATCTTCTGATTTTTTCTTGTAGTTTGTGTAATTAGTGTAGATTTTGTTTATTGCTAGCGCGTAATTGTAGAGAGAATCTCCTTTGTAGTTGCACTCTTTCATTGTTGTACAGTAAAACAGTTGTGGCATGCATGTAGATTTGCACCAAGTATTTCGCAGCTGCGCTGGCATTTAAGTAGACATTATTTCCATTGCTATGTTATTTTATTTTGCTCTTCAAATTGTGCTTTTCTGTGTTATCGTGTGAAATATTGTGACAATTATGGCGTGTGAAAAACGTAATAGTAGGCTCCAAAGTAAACTGAGAAATGACAGTGAAGACGAAAGCAGTGTGTTAGCGCCGCAGAGTAATGAATTAACTAATGTTCAAAGCAGTCATTTGGTAATTGCGCATAGGGAAATGGAGCGGGCGGCAAACAATGGCGTAGGCAGTGAAACAATTAGTGAACAGGGAAGCATTATCGATCGATCGATCGGCAACAGCTCGCCTCAGGAATCGGGAATGACAGAACACAATATTGCAAATACTGTAGACTCAGGTCTTGGGTTCTCACCGTTTTCTCAAATGAGTCAAGACACATTTTACGCTTGTCAAAATGTGAATGTTGCCGGTGCAAATTCACTGCCGAAAAGCACTGAGGAACATGTTTCAGACAGCAGTGCATTGTTATTACAATTAATGCAACAAATGGGACAAAAGCTTGAAAAGTTAGACACAATGGAACAACACCAGGGACAAACACAGCAACAGTTAGACACAGTGGAACAAAATCTCAAAAAGTTAGACACAGTAGAACAAAGCGTACTAATAGGGTGACTACCGTCCACATGTGGGAGGCTCGAGATAATTCCGAGGCTACCGCAGCCGGCCGCGGTGGTCTAGCGGTTGTAGGCGCTCAGTCCGCCGGAACCGCGCGACTGCTACGATCGCAGGTTCGAATCCTGCCTCGGGCATGGATGTGTGTGATGTCCTTAGGTCAGTTAGGTTTAAGTAGTTCTACGTTCTAGGGGACTGATGACCTCAGATGTTAAGTCCCAGAGTGCTCAGAGCCATTTGAACCATTTTTGGTTGAAATTTGTGAACAACACAAAAACTTGATTAAACAAAGACAAGAAAATTTGCGCAGGTCATAATGTCTAAGCGACCCAAGCAGCGGACGCTAAGCTAGCAGTTTATAAATCCATGAGCAAAAATCAGTAACGAACGTTCAAATGGTTCAAATGGCTCTGAGCACTATGGGACTTAACTTGTGAGGTCATCAGTCCCCTAGAACTTAGAACTACTTAAACCTAACTAACCTAAGGACATCACACACATCCATGCCCGAGGCAGGATTCGAACCTGCGGCCGTAGCGGTCGCGCGGTTCCAGACTGTAGTGCCTAGAACCGCTCCGCCTCCCAGGCCTGCTAGTAACGAACGTTCATCGATGTTTCATAGTACTAATAGAGAACTTTTTCCATGTCAGAGCACCAAAAATGTCGCATATTTCGTGAGTTTTTGCTAACTTGTTGCACGTGCTACAGCCCAACCTAACAGGCGACTGCCCCTCAACTGCCAACAGTGTGGCTAATTTAGCTGGAAGTGCGTTTAGAACACCCACGCGTCACGTATACTCTCAGCTGAACAAGGAAACGCTCAGTTCATGCAGTATGCAGAGGTGTCGACCTAACGACTGAAACGCGCCTTCAACAAACTGGCGCTCGTGCAAAGACCAACATAGCTCGGTGAGATGGCGCTGCTCTCTGCAAACACACCGACACCCACATGTGCGAAAATACTGCTGTTCTCTTTGTGACCCCGCAACCCTGTTGCTGGAGAGAACGGTGTGCGCGGCCCTTCGCGCTCTCGCATGTGTGTGTGTGTGTGTGTGGGTGTGGGCTCTCGGCACGAGTTTCTTGACGGCGGAGTAGCGCGAGGCAGCGACCGCAATACGGCGCAGCACGGGGAATCGATGCAGCCGTATTCTGGCTCCCCTCGCAGAGGAGGAAACACAGTACAAAGGAAAAAAGTAGTGGGGGGGGCAGAGATAAAAAGTGAAAGGAAAATAAAACGGAGCGCGCGCCCGGGTCCCGAAGGGCGCGACTTAGAACAGCTATCTGCGCGCGACTCCATAACGTTCCACGGCGGCGGCAGCAGCGGCGGTGCAGGAGGAGGACGACCTCACTGTGGAATGAGCACTGAGCCGTGAAGAATGTCGCCGGAGAGGCCTGCCGGGGCAGCGACTTTAAATCTCGGCGAACAAAGGAGGAGGGGAAGGTGGAAGAGGGGGCCGGGCCGCCACTTGGCGTGCACCTGCGTTTCATCATATTATGGCTGAGCCGGCGTAAAAAGAAAAAAAGAAAAAAAAGCACTGCGGCAGCGGAGACCTAATGTCCTGATGAGACTATTCGTGGTATATACGATGGGCGCTTTCTGAGACGATGATACAAACTCGACGGAAGAAATGCCTCTGCTGTTTCATTCATTTATGCCTCGCTTACTGCAGCGCACAAATGATACTTTTTCCTTTATTTAACCTGTTCCGATTAGCGCCTTCAAGTCCCTATTACATCAGACCAGAGTCTGAGTATAGCATTTGCTTACATCGTAGTTATCTAAGAAGGAATCATAATTTTCACAAACTGTTTTATATTCCGAGCGAGCGCAGCTGTCGAAAGGCATGGTGTTAGGAAGGACTCCGCTGACTGCTGGTAAAATTGTTGTTTACTAAAGCACGAGCAGTTTCGCGGCTTCAAGCTGCATCGTCAGGTGAACCTACACGGTACAAATCAAAGTACAGCGCAACCACATTTTGTGGCTATTAAAATTAACATAGGAATGTTGTATACTCACAACTTTAAAAGATCGTACTCTAACAACCCTACCACAACAACGGTCATCACTTCACAATATAAAACATACTTGAAAACGTCTTCCTCATTGTTAAAGTTCACATTTCATAAACTGACTACAATTTGCGTCTTTTCAACATGACGACCAAGACTTGACTCTCTAATAACCGCTTACGCGCCCAGAAATCAGAGTTACAAGTACGTCAAAGATCATAGTGACAAAAGAAAGAATTCACATAAGAATAATATCATTGAAATATAAACATATCGATGTATCAAAGTACCTCTACATTAATGAAATCAAATCTGCATGTTGTCTCAGAAATATGTTAACTACTTTACAGAATATTGCTGGTATCGAGAGGTTGAGGTGAGGTGTCGTAATGGTTACGTAATTACAGTAAGCATACCCATCGCTCCTAGTCAAAATTTACTATTCAGAGAATACCGTCTCTACTAAGGCGAACCAAAGGTAAAGAAGACGTACTCCATTCTTCAAAATTTGCCTGCATCTAAAAAGAGAAAAAGCAAATATTTTATAGTGAGCGAACGCTAACACTGTTTAGAAAGCCGGCCGGGGTGGCCGAGCGGTTCTAGGCGCTACAGTCTGGAATCGCTCGACCGCTACTGTCGCAGGTTCGAATCCTGCCTCGGGCATGGATGTGTGTGATGTCCTTAGGTTAGTTAGGTTTAAGTAGTTCTAAGTTCTAGGGGCTGCTGACCTCAGAAGTTAAGTTCCATGGTGCTCAGAGCCATTTGAACCATTTTGAACTGTTTAGAAAAGAGGCCGGACTGACGATAAAGAATTGTCGTTGCTAACATGATAATAATTTAAATACAAAAACACTGATCAACTAGTTTTAAGGGGGGTAGGACGTCAAACGGGCCGACTTCGAGAAGGAGAGGCACCAGAGAACATTTTAATTTGCACTGTCTATACTTTTACAAATAAATTCGTAAAACTTTGTCATCATGGCCAGGAAGGATTCAGGATTCACACTCATAGCAGTGGAGGTTCAAAAACACGAAAAAAAATATTTTTTAAATGTGAAATTTCATGATTTTTTTCACGTACTGTTGGCTGCATTTGTTGCTATAGGTGCACTTTTCCGATGAATTTTGCACAGCTTACAAACCATACTTACAGGTGTATGAAACTCTAGAATTTATTTAATCTATGGAAAAATGAATGGGCTGTTACGTTTTAAACTTCGTGTTTAGAGAAAACTCGAATTTTTTAGTTAATTATCTCAATTTTTTCCACAGTTTTTAACATATTTGGGAAATTCTAGAGTTTCATGCACCTGTAAGTATGGTTTGTATGCTGTGCAAAATTCATCGAAGAATCTCTCTTACTTATGAAGAAAAGTGTACCTACAGCAACAAATGCAGCCAATACCAAGTGGAAAAATGATGAAATCTCACATGTAAAAAAAATTTGTTTTGTTATGTTTTTGAACTTCCTCTGCTATGAGTGTGAATTCTGAATCCTTCCTGGTCATGCTAACAAAGATTTATGAATTTATTTGTAAAAGTATAGACAGTGTAAATTAAAATGTCCTGTGGTGCCTCTCCTGCTCCAAGTCGGCCCGTTTCACATCCTACCACCCTTAACAGAGAAAAAAGGTTCGAATGTAAGTAGAGACAGTGTGAATACAAACAGTATATTAACTAAGAACTAGTAAAGCTGACAGGAGAGAGTGCTGCACATGCAGAGTACTGTATTTAGGAACACACAATCTTTTTGGTTAGACTGAGTGTCGAATCAAATGAAGAAAAATGGCTCTGAGCACTATGGGACTTAACATCTATGGTCATCAGTCCCCTAGAACTTAGAACTACTTAAACCTAACTAACCTAAAGACAGTACACAACACCCAGCCATCACGAGGCAGAGAAAATCCCTGACCCCGCCGGGAATCGAACCCGGGAACCCTGGCGTGGGAAGCGAGAACGCTACCGTCAAATGGAGAAATACACACTACACACCACCATAATCAGTTCTCGCCATTTTCTACATTTTCGTTGTTTTTAGACGTGAGATGGTGTTTTGGAGAGTATTTGCAAATTTCTCGCGTTTTAAACGTTCAACTGCTGCATAATATATTAAAGCTAAACGGAATATGTTGTTAATTCTTCAGATACAGAATTTTATGTTGAATGAAATGCTATATATTTTGAGAACTATTTGTAGAACATGAGGGCAGTTAAGCCATAATTAGGCAGTTGTGCACCATCTTGAAACTTGAAAGGGAAGAAAAGGTACTTTTCCATGAAACCCGTGATATTTCCGGATGAACTGAGTTCGTATAATGTTTAAACATTTTTACCTGTCTCGATAATGTAAATTTGTGTTAATTTCCAATAGCTTATATTTTAATATGTATACTTATAACTATTTTTGATAATACTTGTGTTCAATTTGATTTTGCCAGCTGATCATTGGTTTGTAACAGAGCAATAATGCAACAGATATACCAATAAATATGGCATTCACAACATTTTCTCGACTGTAATGCTTTTAGATTCAATCGAATATTTATTCCAAGGCACATGATCATCTTGTACCTTCCACATTTTGAAAAACTTTTCAGAAGTGATTTTTGTAATTTAAAAAAAGTCTTCAGCACAAAAAAGTCAATTCCATTATTTAAAAATGGAATAAAAAATGTATTGGACTTGTATTACAGGACTGGCTAGATTCGGAAGTGTGATAAGTGCGCGAAGGTGCAATGCTTTCCCTTAGTACTACTGCCATAGCTGCTCAAAAATGGCTCTGAGTACCATGGGACTTAACATCTCAGGTCATCAGTCCCCTAGAACTTAGAACTACTTAAACCTAACTAACCTAAGGACAACACACACATCCATGCCCGAGGCAGGATTCGAACCTGCGACCGTAGCGGTCGCGCGGTTCCTGACTGAAGCGCCTAGAACCGCTCGGTCACCTACGGCCGGCGCCATAGCTGCTGCTGCAGGTCGCTGGCACTATCACTGACTACTATTACTACCACTACTGCTACTACTAGTAATAATGATAATGTAGCACACCGATCATTTTTGGTGAGGAGGGGGGAGAGTAGGAAGTACACTCCTGGAAATTGAAATAAGAACACCGTGAATTCATTGTCCCAGGAAGGGGAAACTTTATTGACACATTCCTGGGGTCAGATACATCACATGATCACACTGACAGAACCACAGGCACATAGACACAGGCAACAGAGCATGCACAATGTCGGCACTAGTACAGTGTATATCCACCTTTCGCAGCAATGCAGGCTGCTATTCTCCCATGGAGACGATCGTAGAGATGCTGGATGTAGTCCTGTGGAACGGCTTGCCATGCCATTTCCACCTGGCGCCTCAGTTGGACCAGCGTTCGTGCTGGACGTGAAGACCACGTGAGACGACGCTTCATCCAGTCCCAAACATGCTCAATGGGGGACAGATCCGGAGATCTTGCTGGCCAGGGTAGTTGACTTACACCTTCTAGAGCACGTTGGGTGGCACGGGATACATGCGGACGTGCATTGTCTTGTTGGAACAGCAAGTTCCCTTGCCGGTCTAGGAATGGTAGAACGATGGGTTCGATGACGGTTTGGATGTACCGTGCACTATTCAGTGTCCCCTCGACGATCACCAGTGGTGTACGGCCAGTGTAGGAGATCGCTCCCCACACCATGATGCCGGGTGTTGGCCCTGTGTGCCTCGGTCGTATGCAGTCCTGATTGTGGCGCTCACCTGCACGGCGCCAAACACGCATACGACCATCATTGGCACCAAGGCAGAAGCGACTCTCATCGCTGAAGACGACACGTCTCCATTCGTCCCTCCATTCACGCCTGTCGCGACACCACTGGAGGCGGGCTGCACGATGTTGGGGCGTGAGCGGAAGACGGCCTAACGGTGTGCGGGACCGTAGCCCAGCTTCATGGAGACGGTTGCGAATGGTCCTCGCCGATACCCCAGGAGCAACAGTGTCCCTAATTTGCTGGGAAGTGGCGGTGCGGTCCCCTACGGCACTGCGTAGGATCCTACGGTCTTGGCGTGCATCCGTGCGTCGCTGCGGTCCGGTCCCAGGTCGACGGACACGTGCACCTTCCGCCGACCACTGGCGACAACATCGATGTACTGTGGAGACCTCACGCCCCACGTGTTGAGCAATTCGGCGGTACGTCCACCCGGCCTCCCGCATGCCCACTATACGCCCTCGCTCAAAGTCCGTCAACTGCACATACGGTTCACGTCCACGCTGTCGCGGCTTGCTACCAGTGTTAAAGACTGCGATGGAGCTCCGTATGCCACGGCAAACTGGCTGACACTGACGGCGGCGGTGCACAAATGCTGCGCAGCTAGCGCCATTCGACGGCCAACACCACGGTTCCTGGTGTGTCCGCTGTGCCGTGCGTGTGATCATTGCTTGTACAGCCCCCTCGCAGTGTCCGGAGCATGTATGGTGGGTCTGACACACCGGTGTCAATGTGTTCTTTTTTCCATTTCCAGGAGTGTAGAATGCCGCAGCACTAGCCACAGGTAAGCGCGAGTGTATTGCCTTAAAAATTACAACACAGTCGCCGCAACATTGTGAGACGAGCCGACCTGGCGAGGTGTGGAAGCAGCAGTCACAGCAGTACCTAAACGGAAGAAGGAGGAAGTCTTTCCACACTGGCAGCGGAGGAGGTGTTTAGCATAAATGCTCCAAGGTGCAACAAAGGCCAAGCAAGTGCAGCCTCAAAGTGTGTGAATACCTAGCCACTTGGTTCTAAAGCCATTTTTGTTAGTATCGCAGCTCTACTATCACGGGGCTTTGATGCCTGGAGACACAATCCGGAACGCAGTTTGTGGACCGCAGTTCGATTCTCCGACAGGACAGTCCACCCTGAAAACAGGGGACCTGGAGCCGCTGCCACACCGGTCCAGGCACTGGCCATGGGGAAGCACTTCGCCGGCCATCACGGCGGGACAGTCGGCCACAGCTGTTGCGTGACGTGCCCATTACTCGCCAAACAGCGCTGCGGGTGAGCCTGCATCAGAGTCTTCGCTGACAGATGTAGCGCAGCACCTGGAAATCATTAACAGAAAGGCGTTTTTCGTTGCGACGTAACCTTCTCACGAAATTCGAATCACCAACTTTCTCCTCCGAATGCGAAAATATTTTGTTGGTACCGGCCTACATAGGGAGGAACGATCACCACGATAAAATAAGGGAAATCAGAGCTGGTACGGAAAGATATGTGTTCGTTCTTTCCCCGCGCTATACGAGATTGGAATAATAGAGAAACGTGAAAGTGGTTCGATGAACCCTCTACTAGGCACTTAAATGTGATTTGCATAGTATCCATATGGATGTAGATGTAGCATTCACAAATTTCACTGAAAGTACCAACAACATTATATCACTCTACATTACATAGTTCAGAAGAAATGATATCATAAACACAGAGATACGCGAAAAACTGCGGCATCATGTATCACCTATTAATATACTACTTTTTCACTACTAAATTTATTCACAATAGATTTGGCAGACAATCTCCACATATGCCGGTGAATGTACCTTAGAAAATGTATCATTGTACGATGGATAGTTCATGAGATATGACGTGTGACATGATACACACTGAGGTGCGTGAAATACTGTTACATCATGCATAACATTTTAATTTATTACTTCTTTAATGCAATATTCACAACATATTTCGCATTCAGTAGTCAATATACCATTGGACGTGCATGCAATGTAATATCATTCTACGATACACGACGTCATAAATACTGAGACGAGTGAAAATTAAACTGCAGAGCGAAATACACTCGACGTACAGGAGAAATGTGTGTACAAAGACACGTGAAATACGCTGAGGTGACAAAAGTCATAAGATACCTTCTAACATCGTGTCGGACCTCCTTTCTTGCGGCGTAGTGCAGCAACTGGACATGGCATGGACTCAACAGGGCGTCGGAATTACCGCTGCAGAAATACTGAGCATGCTGCCTCTACCCGTCCATAATTGCAAATGTGTTGTCAGTGCAGGATTTTGTTCAGGAACTCATCTCTCGATTATGTCCCATAAATGTTAGAAGGGATTCATGTGGGGCGATATGAGAAGCCAAATCATTCTTTCGAATTATCCAGAATGTTCTTCAAACCAATTGCGTAGAACTGTCATCCATAAAAATATCATCGTTTCCTGGGAACATGAAGACCATGAATGGCTTGCATTTGGTCTCTAAGTAGCCGAACATAACCATTTCCAGTGAATGATCGGTTCTGTTGGACCAAAGGAACTACTCCATTCTATGTAAACACTGCCCATACCATTGTGGAGCCACAATCAGCTGGCAGAGTGCTCTGTTGACGGTTTGGTACTTGTTGACAGCTTGGTCCATAGCTTCGTAGGGTCTCTGCTACACTCGAACCATCAACTGTTATCGACTTATCTAACCAGGACACAGTTTACCAGTCGTCTAGCCTCCAACCGATGGGCGGTCACAGGCCCAGGAGAAGCTCTGCAGGCGAAGGTGTGCTGTCACCAAAGCACTCGAATGAGTCGTCTGCTGACATAGGTCATTAACGCCAAATTTCGCCGCTTCATCGTAACTTCACGCGATGTACATGTGAAGTACAGGGTGGAAAGTATATAAACAGACAAACTCTGGGAGGTTGTAGGGGACATCAAAACAAATATTTTTCCCTAATGTCATTTTTTCCTATGGGGATTATTTAAACCAGTGGAGGCCTTATAATGCTCTTCAGTTGTTAGAGGCCGTATTACGATCCTTAATTGCTAGAGGGCGTATTACGCTCTTCAGTTTTAGGCAACTGCTGTCCATCAGTGTAGTAGTGCATTGTCTCTGTTTACTAATGGAGCGATACACCTGGAGTGATTACACTGATATGGTTGGTGCGTACTACGTAGCGCACCGCAACGGACGAGCTGCACAGCGGGTTTATCAACAACAATATCCTAATCGCCGTATGCCGCATCACACGACCTTTGCTGCTGTGTACCAACATCTGCGTGACACTGGGTCATTTAGCAGATTACCTAGACAGGGACGCCGTCGCACTTTAAGAACGATGCAATTTGAGGAGGCTGTCTTGCAGCATGTGGAGCGGGATCCTTCAATCAGCATTTGCAATTGCACGTAACATGGGGACGAATCAGACGAATGTAAGAACAGTCCTTCGAGAGCCGTTGTAACGTCCATTTCACTTACAGCGTGTCCACAACCTGGAACCAGTTGATTATCCACCCAGAGCACAGTTTTCGCAGTGGTACCTGGAACAGTGTCAAAAGCATCCTACATTTCCATCCTCTGTGTTGTTTACCGATGAATCAACGTTCGGGAGTGATCTAGCCTTCAACATGCACAATTAGCATGTTTGAAGTGAGGATAACCCACACGCCACAGTTACTAGCGCTCAACAAGTGCGGTTCTCCGTTAATGTGTGGGTCGGTGTTGTTGGGAACTGTTTAATTGGGCCGTATCTGCTACCTACGCCATTAAATGGCAGGCACTATTACAATTTTCTCTCCAGAGCATTGCCAGAATTGCTGGAAGACGTCCCGCTCCCTACAAGACAACACATGTGGTTCCAACATGACGGGGCGCCAGAACATTTCAGTCGTCGTGTGCGTCGATTCCTGAACCGACGGTTCCCAGAAATGTGGATGGCAGAGGTGGTCCTGTACCATGGCCTGCTCGATCCCCAGATATGCCGCCTCTGGACTTTTTTGTGTGGGGAGAGATGCGCAAACTCGTTTACTCAACTCCTGTTGTATCAGAAGAGGATCTGGTTGCCCGGATTGCAGCAGCAGCAGGAACAATTCAGGATACTCCTGGTGTTTTTTTGTTTTTTGCCCGTGTCAGACAGAACATGATCCGACGGTGTAACCTTCGTTTACGTGTCAATGGAGGCATTTTTGAAAATCTACTGCAGTTAAAATTGGGTTGTGTTAATGTGTTGTCTCTTGGTCATAAAAAAATGGAAAAGTATTTGTTTGTTTAATTAATTTGCCACCAGGGAAATCTTCCTCTACCGGTTTAAATACTCCTCATAGGAAAAAATAACAGTAGAGAAAAATATTTGTTTTAATGTCCCCTACAACCTCCCAGAGTTTGTCGGTTTAAATACTTTGCGCCCTGTATATCTGACACGTGTGTACCTGGGGAAAGTCACGGGTAAAAATCTCTACCTAAACCCCTAGACCGATTTCAACCAAATTTGGTGCACATTTTAGTTACGATCTGGAAAGAAAATACCGTGGAGGTAAGAACCACCAGCCTCCTAATGTGGTGGGGGTGAGAACGTGGAGACGGAAGGAAGAATGAGAGAGAAAAGATGGAGAGACAGAGAGGGGAAAGGAGAAGATGGGGACAGACAAGGGGAGGAGGAGACACACAGAAAGAGGGGTAGGGGTAAATGTACAGCGAAAGGGAAGAGGAGAAGATGATCAGGGAGTGGGGAGAGAAGGAGATGGACAGGGAGAAGGGAGAGGAGGGGAGGGGCAGAGAAAGGAAAGAGGAGCAGGTGGACAGAGAGAGAAAGGAGGAGGAGGTGAACAGGGTAAGTGTGGGAGGAGGAGGACATGAATGTGCGTGGTGGAGGATGACAGACTAAAGGCCGAAATATTAATGTCTTTTTCCAAAGCTGTTTCACAGAGGAAGAATGCACTGTAGTTCCTTCTCTAGATTGTCGCACAGATGAGAAAATGGTAGATATCGAAATAGACGATAGAGGGACAGAGAAACAATTAAAATCGCTCAAAAGAAGAAAGGCCGCTGGACATGATGGGATACCAGTTCGATTTTACACAGAGTACGCGAAGGAACTTGCCCCCCTTCTTGCAGCGGTGTACCGTAGGTCTATAGAAGAGCGTAGCGTTCCAAAGGATTGCAAAAGGCCACAGGTCATCCCCTTTTTCAAGAAGGGATGTCGAACAGTTGTGCAGAACTTTAGACCTATACCTCTAACGTCGATCAGTTGTAGAATTTTGGTACACGTATTATGTTAGAGTATAATGACCTTTCAGGAGACTAGAAATCTACTCTGTAGGAATCAGCATGGGTTTCGAAAAAGGCGATCGTGTGAAACCCAGCTCGCGCTATTCGTCCACGAGACTCAGAGGGCCATAGACGCGGGTTCCCAGGTAGATGCCGTGCTTCTTGACTTCCGCAGGGCGTTTGATACAGTTCCCCACACTCGTTTAATGAACAGAGTAAGAGCATATGGACTATCAGACCAATTGTGTGATTGGATTGAAGAGTTCTTAGGTAACAGAACGCAGCATGTCATTCTCAATGGAGAGAAGTTTTCCGAAGTAAGAGTGATTTCAGGTGTGCTGGCAGGGGAGCGTCGTAGCACCGTTGCTATTCACAATATACATAAATGACCATGTAGATAACATCGGAAGTTCACTGAGGCTTTTTGCGATGATGCTGTGGTATATCGAGAGGTTGTAACAATGGAAAATTGTACTGAAATGCAGGAGGATCTGCAGCGAATTGACCCATTGTGCAGGGAATGGCAATTGAATCTCAATGTAGACAAGTGTAATGTGCTACGAATACATAGAAAGAAAGATCCTTTATCAGTTAGCTACAATATAGCAGGTCAGCCACTGGAAGCAGTTAATTCCGTGAATTATCTGGTAGTAGGCATTAGGACTGATTTAAAATGGAATGATCATATAAAGTTGACTGTCGGTAAAGCGGATGCCAACCTGAGATTCGTAAGGAAATGCAGTCCGAAAATAAAGGAAGTAGGTTACAGTACACTTGTTTGCCCACTGCTTGAATATTGCTCACCAGTGTAGGTCCGTGCCAGATAGGGTTGATAGATGAGATAGAGAAGATCCAACGGAGAGCAGCGCGCTTCGTTACAGGATCATTTAGTAATCGCGAAAGCGTCACGGAGATGATAGATAAACTCCAGTGGAAGACTCTGCAGGAGAGACGCTCAATAGCTCGGTACGGGCTTTTGTTAAAGTTTCGAGAACATACCTTCACCAAGGAGTCAAGCAGTATATTGCTCCCTTCTACGTATATCTCGCGAAGAGTCCATGAAGATAAAATCAGAGAGATTAAAGCCCACACAGAGGCATACCGACAATCTTTCTTTCCACGAACAATACGAGACTGGAATATAACGGAGAACCGATAGAGGTACTCAAAGTACCCTCCGCCACACACCGTCAGGCGGCTTGCGGAGTATGGATGTAGATGTAGTGTGAGTGGTGGAGATGGACAGTGATGGGGAAGGAGGTGACTGACAAATAGAAGATTGGAATAAATACATACCCGGACTTTTTTATATAAATAACTGTTTAACCGCACGGAACACCATGGGGCGGACCTAGATGATTCTAATGATGTTGATAGGGCGTTCTGTATCATTAACGTAGCCTGTCTATAAGCCTAGCTTATAGATTTCTGCTGTCTGAAACTGAGCGATGGCATCTTTGCGGGAACTTATGAAATCTCTCCATTACTGCTGCGACAGGCTGGCTGAACTGCACTACGAAAGAGCCTCATGCCGACCCTTGAACCGGTTATAAGGCCCAATTTGCCTTATTCTCCTCTGTCGTTTCCAATCTTTCCATAGATCTCTGTGCTGAACTTTTACTACATCGGTTTGATTTCAGAATCGTTGTTGCCTTCTGTAGCTCAGACCTCAGGCGATCAGTCTTGATGGTCTATCTATAGCAAGAGTATAAACTTTTCTTGTATTATTTTTTACCATAATGTAAACTTTTTTATGCGGGATAGGCCAGAAGTATTATCAAGTAGAATACGTGTGTTTAAGTTCCAAATGATACATGAACTTCCATGTGTAGATTACCGTTTAGATACTTGCACGTAATGCGCGATTGATCATGAGGATGGGCTTTCGGTTTTATCAAAAATCTCTTAGTTTTCTTTCCTTTCCAAAGTCACAGTACACAGCATTGAGTTAGCGTTCGTTTCCGAAAGATGGGAAATATTTTCTTCGATTTATTTTCCTTGTCCTGCGTTTACTGCAGCACGGCGCGTCAAGCCCTGTCTGTAAGGCGTACAGCTCGGGGGAATTGGCGTTCTGTGTCCCTTTTCAGCGCATTTAAAATTCTGTTTGTTACTAATGATCCTCGATGTAGGAAACGAAATTATAGAAGAGGAGAGGAAAGTTGTTCTGAAACTAATAAAGTAAAGAGCTGGAAACCCTTGAAGGGTTTAACACGTTTATTGTGACTGAACTTGGAAGTAACATGAGACTGCTCAAAGGGGAGACGAGACAGGTAACGTTATAAAGATTCTGACGGTTCCCTTCGTGTTAAAGCGAGCCCGCCTACGTCACTGCACAAGGAGCCGAATACACCGAGAGGGTTATGCAGGCCTACTATAATGAAGACCGCTAACAGTTCGGATTAGGGTTTTGGATCTGACGAGTTACTAGTCCGCTCTGAATTTAACTCAGCCTCACAGTTAACATTTACTTGGGCGTAACGGTATTCTGAGGAGACCGATGTTGAATTTAGTATTCAGCAATGCTTCCACAGTAATAACAGAAACGACACTACGCATAGTGAGGTGTTTGAACTCGCTTGTAGGAAACATATGTTATACAGGCGAATTTTGTGAATATTACCTAACGTAATGTCACTATTTAACTTTCGAAGAGCTTTTGCTTGCTTATAAAAGAGGGCGTGCTGAAAACTAGTGCCTCCGAAAACTCTAAAACATTTTTAAATAAAACAAACTTTGCTAACATTCTACACTTTTGTTCTTCATGTCTACGTATTTGTAGCCCTGTATCACTAGAGGGGTCCGTGATGTGGCGCGTAACATGGCAGAGTGCAACGTAACTATGTCTACGCGTGAGAAACAAAGTGCTGTAATCGAGTTTCGAATTCGCAGAGTTTGTCCAGAAGCACACTCTCCTTCAGCATGAAAATACTAGACCACACGTCAGCTCTGCGGCATCGGCAGCATTCCGACTCCTTGGTTTCACTGTCATCGTTCGTCCTCCATACAGTCCCGAATTGGCCCCGTGCGATTTTCATCTGTTTCCAAAACTTAAAACACACGTTCGAGGATTTCCCTTTGATAGTGATGCAAGCAGGTCTGAAGTTTTGGCTCCGTCAACAAAGTCAAACATCCTACAGTGATGGTATCAACAAATTGGTCTCTCGTTGGGAGAAATGTGCTGAAAGGTCTCTGTTGGATTCCTTTCATGTTAATTTCTTAAATCTGTTGTCATTTACGGCATACATTCCACTTCTGAATTTACTGTGGTGTTTCTGACTCCATTTGGGAGGAGACTGAGCAGTGGAACGTGTTACTTTTACACATAAACAAGAACGATCTGTCACACTACTACACTTTTAAACAGAGTTTATATGTACTTCATGTCACACAGTCTCATATGGAACCTACACGTGCTTTATTTTATATAGTGTATATGATAAGATACTGTCATCCCCATTACCTTCTGTGTGAAAGGATGAATGAGCAAATATATTTCTAGTTGGATGCTTGATGGTAGCAGACAAGCCTGTCTGCTAGAGAACAGTAGGACCAACATCAGAACAGGTAGCTACGCTTTCTAAAAGCAAAGAGGTTTGTATTCTTGGTATGGTCCTTTCCATCCCTTGTCATGTTGGTATAGGAAGCTGCCTCTCTGGTCACTTCCTTTCGCATCTGCGAAGCACCCTCGGTAGGGGCCCATGCCAGTCTGACCGTGGCGAGCGTCTGAAGTGGTAAGATCTCCGGCTAAGCCTGTCTCTGCTAAGTCTGTAGGACAATGGATTTCTTAAGTTCAGCCTAACTGAAAATTTGATCACCTTTATTTCAGGTTTAGATCTAAAATATCTTATGTTATCTTAAATTGCAATGCAGAGTAATTTGAGTGTGAAGTTCAGAATATCTTCCAGTAGTTGCTTTGTCACTACTTTGTGAGTAAAGCGGAATCACGTCTTGATGATACATAACTCTAACTAAGATCATCAATCTTAAATGCTAATATGCGTGAGATTATAACGTCTTGTCTTGACAATAATTTTCAATGTAGCAAGTTTTCTTTATGTTCAACCCACGTGGGGTGTACTTTATGAGACCAGTACCACGTGCTTATACAATTGTTTGACCCATCGGGTTAATAGTAAGACGATAGTAACTAGTTTGAGGTTTTTCTTTTGTAAATTGCGTTTCGATGTAATTTATTTTTATTATCGAAAATATTGTGGAATTACACTCTTTGTGTAAACCAAATTGACCACGTGAAGCATATAGTGCAATCATCAAAGTAGCCCTCAGCTATTCTTTTCGGGAAGATTTCACAGAGAGTTAGTATGAATTTAGTATACCAGTGTGTGGTAATTTCATGACGGACAGGATTGCGCTACGAATGTAACTTCTTTGGGCGAAAATTGAATCGGTTGGTTGTGGTTAATTTCCTCTTGCGTATGTTTCAACGTTCTTTGTATGTTATTTTATGAATGCAGTGTTGTATGCCGTCACCCAATCTTGGCTCGATATTTGATGTGTTCCGCAAGATTACAAACTCAAATTTTCACAATCTTAAATAAGGCACCAGTTTACTTATGAATTAGGTTTAATATGCTGAAATTTTAATGGAACAATGATCAATGTTAAAATAAATGTCTAAATATAAACTGATTTATTTCTTTTTATTTAAATTCTCTTTTTATATATATATCACCGGTTGTTGTAAGATGACTATTAAAAGATTATAATTAATGTTAGTCTGGCTGGGAATTTGGCAAGCTAGACTGGACACCTGGTGAAACAGTTGTTCAGTAATGGAAGGTTAACTTCCCCAGATAGCTCACAGCTTTTAACCCGCTTTTATTGTCTTGAATATCAGCACCGCTTTCAGAACAAGTTAACGCATCAACATTACAGTGCTCGTCGCCAGGATGACTATGTTGAGAAATATATACATAGATATGGGATATAAAGATGGAGAATTGACAGATAACTCTCTTTAAATGCTCTTTAGTTGTGATCAAAGTTTTAGAAATCATTCTTAGAAAAAAATGTCATCAAATAAATTTCGGCCTCTCGACTCGTCTGGATCCCCTCAAAAAATGATACTCGAGTTGGGACTTTTATCCAACACATACTGCAGCAATAGATATAAGAACTAGACCGATAAAATTCTGGATTTTGAAACGCGACCCTTTGCTTACCTTTCCAGAATTTACGCAGTTGTCTTCTGGAACTCATTCCCCTCTCTAGCGTCTAGCTCTTACTGCGCTCAACGAGCAGTCAGAGAGACATTTCATGATCTGGCGGCATCGCACTGGCCGATCGACGAGAGAATATCCGTGACCACTAGATGAGACTCAACGCCGCTAATTTACTCATCGACCGCTCCCAATCACGTAGCGCAATTTTATTTATGTTTGGACAGGAACGGCTCAGGGTTGATGCTGTTCTAGGCAACTATGGTTTTCATCTAGCGTTGCGGAGCGTTTTGTTCAAATAGTTTCCGTGTAAATGTTCCGTGGATTCAACAGGTGAGTTACTAGACGATTATTAGATGAGCTTCGCACAATTACTTATGCTGGATGCGCAAGCTTGCGAATTTATATACGGATTACGAGTGTACTTTCAAATGGAATAGGATATTCGTGGTCTTTGATACCAGACAGTAAAGCAGAAGAGTGGCAGCAGCGCAGACTGGCTCTACAGTGACGGAGAAGGAGACTGGTGGCTCTGTTGTTGTAACTGCAGATGTTGACAGTACAGTGAAAATTTAAATAGAAATATACACGGTGTATTGTAAGTAATAGTAAAAACAGACTCGGATGAAAATATAAGATAAAGATAAAAAACCAGAAATAAGACAATGGAGCTTAGGGAGCGTACAGAGGAATATAGACAGTAATTTTCTGGTAAAACAGCAGTTAATGTGTCGGGCTTTCTGCGTCATGCTTTGATTTTGGTTAAGAGCGCGGCGATGTGTCATATGCAGATAGAGAATGAGAATGTTGCTCTTCATTTGTTACGTTTTGTATATGAAGTTAACGTACATTTAATTTTTGTCGTAACGACACAGACTTTTTTTTACTGCTCTGCCTTTCGTAAAGTTAGCTAATAAATGCATTTGCCTAGCAAGAGTTTAGAATTTAAATTACGTGCAATTAGCGACGTACTATTAGGTTTCATACCAGCGAAAAATTTTGCGTGATTAAGTACCCCGAGATTTACTCAGATGTCGTGATAGTCTGCAGTAATTCGTATATAACTGCTTTTTTAAGCAGAAGATCGTCCATTATTAGAGTTTTGTTTAATGTCTGTCGACATCGATGGTTTCCAAATAACTTACTCAAAATTGGTTATTAACGATTATAAATTTGGCTAGTTATTTATATATTTGTCGATGTGTTGTTTATTTATGGGCCTGTTTTAGGAATTTTTGTGATTGATGGTGACTCATATTGAGTAAATTTATTTTTCAGAGTGGAGCCGTACAGTGGCGTTTCCAGCAGTGGGTGCTGACGAACGAAAAGAACACGCAAAAACATCATTCTGGACTACTTCCCGCTAGTAGAATCGCTCGCTCGCATGGTGTACAATTGTGTTATCGAAAGCGAATTTCGTTTCAAGCAATGATAAAGAATTATGAATACCTAATAAAATTGTGTTCTACAATCTACTTCTGTGTTATTATTTTCTTACTTGTCCTATAGAAGAACAACGTTTTTTTTTTTTTTCTTTTTACAGCATGCCTTTAAGCTAGAATCTTATACCACAGCTTTCAATTTAATTACTGTTAGTGAAAAATGACGTTATCTTTCTTACTTTGTACGATTCATAAATACGTCGTTAGCACACAATCTAATAGCATAGGTACTAATACTTTACAATTACTTATGATTATGTTACAATGTTGGAGTCTGTTGTTAGGCTGGAACTTGATAGCACAGCTATCTTGTCAAAAATGCTTCACTGTTTTCTAATGATGATTTTCGAGGGTGTGGTTACGCAAGAACCTAATAGCACAGCTTAATTTAGTCCAAGTAAAACTAAAACTAATAATACTTGCGGGGAAGTTAATTTACAGTGTCCGATGCAACTACATTGCTGAAATAAATGAGGAACTGCAACATGTGACGATTTTAGAGTATGTGATTATGCAGCAACCTAATATAATTTACGTTTGAAACAAACAGCAATCAGTCTATAGTCTTGCTTATCATAACTGCTTCACTGTTTTCCCATAACATATGACGATTTTCGAGGTTATGGTTAGACAAGAACCTAATACGACAGCTCAAATTATTTCGAATGGGGCGAACAGCATTCATATTCTTGTCAAACAGCACTTACACTGTCCGACGCCTCTATGTTGCTGAGAGCAAGCACAGAACGTAGATTTGTTTACAGCGGAAAACAAATGTTATTGGCTACCTGCATTCGCTCCTCATTTCCCGTCTTTATTTGCCAGGATTAACTGCGAACGCTACGAAGTTGAACACGTTTCGTAAAATTCGTCGACGTTGTAACTGCAGTCAATCGTCCCACACTTAATACTCGAGTGTAATTTTTTTTTTTTGGTCATCAGTCTACTGACTGGTTTGATGCGGCCCGCCAAGAAATCCTTTCCTGTGCTAACCTCTTCATCTCAGGGTAGCACTTGCAATCTACGTCCTCAGTTATTTGCTTGACGTATTCCAATCTCTGTCTTCCTCTACAGTTTTTGCCCTCTACAGCTCCTTCTAGTACCATGGAAGTGATTCCCTCATGTCTTAGCAGATGTCCTATCATCCTGTCCCTTCTCCTTATCAGTGTTTTCCACATATTCCTTTCCTCTCCGATTCTGCGTAGAACCTCCTCATTCCTTACCTCATCAGTCCACTTAATTTTCAACATCCGTCTACAGCACCACATCTCAAATGCTTCGATTTTCTTCTGTTCCGGTTTTCCCACAGTCCATGTTTCACTACCATACAATGCTGTACTCCAGACGTACATCCTCAGAAATTTCTTCCTCAAATTAAGGCCGGTATTTGATATTAGTAGACTTCTCTTGGCCAGAAATGCCTTTTTTGCCATAGTGAGTCTGCTTTTGATGTCCTCCTTGCTCCGTCCGTCATTGGTTATTTTACTGCCTAGGTAGCAGAATTCCTTAACTTCATTGACTTCGAGACCATCAATCCTGATGTTAAGTTTCTCGCTGTTCTCATTTCTACTACTTCTCATTACCTTCGTCTTTCTCCGATTTACTCTAAAACCATACTGTGTACTCATTAGATTGTTCATTCCGTTCAGCAGATCATTTAATTCTTCTTCACTATCACTCAGGATAGCAATGTCATCAGCGAATCGTATCATTGATATCCTTTCACCTTGTATTTTAATTCCACTCCTGAACCTTTCTTTTATTTCCAGCATTGCTTCCTCGATGTACAGATTGAAGAGTAGGGGCGAAAGGCTACAGCCTTGTCTTACACCCTTCTTAATACGAGCACTTCGTTCTTGATCGTCCACTCTTATTATTCCCTCTTGGTTGTTGTACATATTGTATATGACCCGTCTCTCCCTATAGCTTACCCCTACTTTTTTCAGAATCTCGAACAGCTTGCACCATTTTATATTGTCGAACGCTTTATCCAGGTCGACAAACCCTATGAAAGTGTCTCGATTTTTCTTTAGCCTTGCTTCCATTATTAGCCGTAACGTCAGAATTGCCTCTCTCGTCCCTTTACTTTTCCTAAAGCCAAACTGTTCGTCACCTAACGCATTCTCAATTTTCTTTTCCATTCTTCTGTATATTATTCTTGTAAGCAGCTTCGATGCATGAGCTGTTAAGCTGATTGTGCGATAATTCTCGCACTTGTCAGCTCTTACCGTCTTCGGAATCGTGTGGATGATGCTTTTCCGAAAGTCAGATGGTATGTCGCCAGACTCATATATTCTACACACCAATGTGAATAGTAGTTTTGTTGCCACTTCCCCCAATGATTTTAGAAATTATGATGGAATGTTATCTATCCCTTCTGCCTTATTTGACCGTAAGTCCTCCAAAGCTCTTTTACATTCCGATTCTAATACTGGATACCCTATCTCTTCTAAATCGACTCCTGTTTCTTCTTCTATTACATCAGACAAATCTTCACTCTCATAGAGGCTTTCAATGTATTCTTTCCACCTATCTGCTCTCTCCTCTGCATTTAACAGTGGAATTCCCGTTGCACTCTTATTGTTACCACCGTTGCTTTTAATGTTACCAAAGGTTGTATTGACTTTCCTGTACGCTGAGTTTGTTCTTCCGACAATCATATCCTTTTCGATGTCTTCACATTTTCCTGCAGCCATTTCGTCTAAGCTTACCTGCACTTCCTATTTATTTCATTCCTCAGCGACTTGTATTTCTGTGTTCCTGATTTTCCCGGAACATGTTTGTACGTCCTCCTTTCATCAATCAACTGAAGTATTTCTTCTGTTACCCATGGTTTCTTCGCAGCTACCTTCTTTGTACCTATGTTTTCCTTCCCAACTTCTGTGATGGCCCTTTTTAGAGATGTCCATTCCTCTTCAACTGTACTGCCTACTGCGCTATTCCTTATTGCTGTAACTATAGCGTTAGAGAACTTCAAACGTATCTCGTCATTGCTTAGTACTTCCGTATCCTACTTCTTTGCGTATTGATTCTTCCTGACTAATGTCTTGAACTTCAGCCTACTCTTCATCACTACTATATTGTGCTCTGAGTCTATATCTGCTCCTGGGTACGCCTTACAATCCAGTATCTGATTTCGGAATCTCTGTCTGAGCGTGATGTAATCTAATTGAAATCTTCCCGTATCTCCCGGCCTTTTCCAAGTATACCTCCTCCTCTTGTGATTCTTGAACAGGGTATTCGCTATTACTAGCTGAAACTTGTTTCATAACTCAATTAGTCTTTCTCCTCTTTCATTCCTTGTCCATAGCCCATATTCTCCTGTAACCTTTTCTTCTACTCCTTCCCCTACAACTGCATTCCAGTCGCCCATGACTATTAGATTTTCGTCCCCCTTTACATACTGCACTACCCTTTCAATATCCTCATACACTTTCTCTATCTCTTCATCTTCAGCTTGCGACTTCGGCATGTATACCTGAACTATCGTTGTCGGTGTTGGTCTGCTGTCGATTCTGATTAGAACAACCCTGTCACTGAACTGTTCACAGGAACACACCCTCTGCCCTACCTTCCTATTCATAACGAAACCTACACCTGTTATACCATTTTCTGCTGCTGTTGATATTACCCGCTACTCATCTGACCAGAAATCCTTGTCTTCCTTCCACTTCACTTCACTGACCCCTACTATATCTAGATTGAGCCTTTGCATTTCCCTTTTCAAATTTTCTAGTTTCCCTACCACGTTCAAGCTTCTGACATTCCACGCCCCGACTCGTAGAACGTTATCCTTTCGTTGATTATTCAATCTTTTTCTCATGGTAACCTCCCCCTTGGCAGTCCCCTCCCGGAGATCCGAATGGGGGACTATTCCGGAATCTTTTGCCAATGGAGAGATCATCATGACACTTCTTCAATTACAGGCCACATGTCCTGTGGATACACGTTACGTGTAATAGCGAAGAAAATCAATAATATTGATAAACTGTACCCTCTGCCATGATCTGAACAGTGGCTTGGGGAGAATATGATGTAGATGTAATTGTAGATGTAGACGTAGATTTCATTTTTAGATGTGCTGAGGCATGAGTATTGCAGTTGAACAAGAATACCATTGCTAATAAAGAGAGAGAGAGATAGAAATAGAGACAGAGAGAGAGAGAGAGACAGAGAGAGAGAGAGACAGATAGGCAGAGAGGGGGGGCGGCAAAGAGAGAGAGAGAGAGAGAGAGAGAGGGGGGGGCGGTACTTGTTCGTTATGGTTTTACGAACACTTTCACGCCTCCTGCTATGTCTAATTCTCAATAAAGAAGGCTGGCTGTTACCACAGAGAAATGGATGCTGACGCATTTCAGAAAGGATTCGGTAGTTGCAGTTAGTTGCTACCAAATATCACTTCAAGTGCATTTTTTATAGCGGATAAAGTATAAAGAACGTATCAGAGTGACTAAATTTTGGTAAAAGCAGAGATTCAGAAGCTAAGCTAAGGATTACAAGAATTAACCCATGTGCTTAAATTGATAGCGATAAAAAATAATGCAATGTTAGTCGATATTCAAGCACTTCCAGAGAAAGAAGCGGAAATGCTGGGACGAAAAAGGGTCTAGGGAAGGAAAAAATTCAGACTATCCATAACCCTTTCACTACCTTTGGGTCGTATCTGCCTCACGATAGGCTATTATTAAACCAATCGAAATTTTAACACGTTATTGTTACATATGACTGTCACACTGCTAAACGACGGCCTGTTAAAGATTTGCTTAATTCTTATGATTACAGGTTTCACCTGTCGTCGTGTTGTTTTTGCCGTGGCGCGCACCGCCACGCAAATACTACGGGCGGCTACCGCTGCAGAATAAGCCGCACCTGCAACGTAGTTCCGGCGCATTCCGCCAGCCGGCACTAGAGGCGTTTCCCGCCAAACATGAAAGCAGCCGAGGAATACGCACGCGCGCGACCCCTTTTTCCGACGCGGATGGTAATACGATGACATCACCATCCGCCAACAGGGTATCGCCAACGGCCGCCAATCCTCACGACAGAATCCGCGGATGAAGACTAGAGCCGCCGGGTTAAATAGCCGGCAGGAAAGGAAACAGGCGTCTTTCGACCCGCCGCGGACCGCCGCCAGGAGGAAACATCGTCGCAGCCGGATCGACCAGGTGCCCGTCTTCAATACGCCAGTCTTCGACCCGGAAGAGGCGGCCGTCTAACTTCTCGGCACCTGTGGGAGACCATCGAGAGAGCACTACCAAGGAACATAAAATCAGTTCATTTATAAAAGTCAATTTTATTAAGGTTGTATATTCGTGTTTTGATACAAAATTTTTGGGCAGGAGAAAAGCATTTATATTTTCCAAAAAAGGTTATCTGTTGTAAAATTAAGTGGTGTCCTGGCTACACCTAATAAAGCAAATTTCATTATCACGTGGGTGTTGATCAGTGTATATAACAGTTTTCAAGTTTCATTGTTCGAGCTCTGCTTGTTAGATGTCTTGTTCTTTTGATGTGTTGGCAAATGTGCCAACACCTTGTAGATAGAGGAGGCCGAAATGCACGCTATCTAACGCAGACGGGCGTGAATTCTGGAACAGGATAAGTAGTGAATACTAATAAGAAAAGTATGCAGCTCCTCGAATACTTAACTTTTATATCTTCCTTTGGTTTACAACGTTCTTGCTGAGACATTTCATACGATAACTATCAAACTATGTAAGGCTAATGGTGCCTTGCTAGGTCATAGCCATTGACTCAGCTGAAGGCTATTCTAACTGTCTCTCGGCAAATGAGAGAAAGGCTTCGTCAGTGTAGTCGCTAGCAAAGTCGTCGTACAACTGGGGTCGAGTGCTAGTCCGTATCTAGAGACCTGCCTTGTGGTGGCGCTCGGTCTGCGATCACACAGTGGCGACACGCGGGTCCGACATGTACTAAATGGACCGCGGCCGATTTAAGCTACCACCTAGCAAGTGTGGTGTCTGGCGGTGACACCACATCTTTATTATTCGTTTTTTGTGGAATTTATCGGTGGAAGTTATTCAAAACCAACGTTTATCATTTGTTTCGGGACAGTGACAATTTTTATCCTGCCCCGCGACACTGGCGAGCAGTATTTGTAATAGTTTTAATAGCAGAACGGGGCAGAAAGTTGTTGATTTTCTGCCGATACACTGCTCCTAGTTGGTGCTCGGGGCAGTAAATCTTGCAATTTATGTCGTCTGTTGCCGCGAGTGAGGCTGGACTGTCAGCAAGGAAGTTCAGAGCATGAGACCTAACCAACGTTTAGGCCTTAGAAAAAATGTCGTGCATGGAACAGGAAAAGTTCCAGGATTGAAGAAAGGCAAAGGAGAGGCAGCCACGGATAACAGGTGAGAGACTGCAATAAATAAACGACGATGATTAACAATGTCGAAAGTGAATACTAGGAACGTAGATCACCCAGTTGAAATTATCTTTAAATGTAGAAAAACTGACGAAGAATTGATGGAAGAAATACATCGTGAGATGGATTCAAAATTGAAATAGGGTAATGTAGATGATGTTTGTGCGTTACATGTAAAATTGAAACGACGTAATAAACATGACGTATGTGCGATAGATATAAAATTGAAACAGCATAATGTAGATGATGTATATAAGCTAATAAACAATAATTTTACGGAGCACAGGATGAGGAATACAGTGATTACAAGGTAGTTGTCTAATAGACGCTGAAAATAAGGCGAGAAATTGGAAACGGTAATTGGGGATAACCTTACTGTTGCCCAGGAGAAACCTGGCCAATTGTAAATGAGAACATGATGCAAGGGGATGATAGGGGAGGTACACTTCTCATTTTTTGAATTTCAGAAGCCTTACGAGAACTCAGAAGGAGCAAATACCCAGGTAATGATGAAATGCTCTTGCCGACATCAAACGAAATGGCAGAGCAAGAACTTTAACAGCTTATTAATGACATTTATCTAATTGGACAAGTACGATCAGATTTTGAAAAGAATATGATTGCACTTCTGAAGAACGCAAAAGCAGGTAGAAATGGAATTAACTCCACAATGTCAAGTATCCCACGCACAAAACAAATTCTCACGGCAATACTTTATCGAAGAATGAAAGAGAAAACTGATAGTAGATTAGGAGATAACCAATTTAGTTCAAGGACAGTCAGGGGCATCTCAGATGCAATTTTAACGCTGTGGTTAATAATAGAAGATAGATTTGGTAAAAACAAAGAAAGATACATTGCATTCGTAGATTTAGAGAAGATGTTTAATAATGTGGAATAGAATAAAGTTCTTTGCATTCTTAGATAATGCGGCATCAATTACAGTGATAGAAGACTGATCCACTCACTTTAGGCCGTTACGGATTAGACTGGGTAATCGGTACTGAAGAAGTAATACAAGAGATCAAAATCAGGATTGGCATGAGTCGGGGCTGCTAATAGCCGTTTTTAATATTTAATTTACGTATAGAAGAGGCAAGTGTTTTTGATCATTCACAGAAAATCTGCATGATGGGGGTCGGTGGAGCCGAAAGTTAATAGGAAGTGACACGTGTGCCAAATGAAATGGAATGCGTGCCACCTAATGACTATAATATGCAAGTAAACAATACGAAAATAGACGCTGCTGCACGCAGCAAGAGGGCGTTCTGGACAGCTAAATAACAATAATGGACAGGAGACACCTGAAGCTGTGGCTGTATTTTGCTGTCGTAAAGGAAGTATAGATAATGAGGAAAGCTGTCAGGATGGCGTTGTAGCAAGGCCTGTGTAAGGCAAACAGACAGCTGCTAACATCTAAAAATATAGACCTTGACGCCAGAAACTGGTTTATGAAAAGCAGTGTTCGGAGCACAATTCTTAATAAATGCGAAACTAGGTAAATGGGGAACACAGAAGTGAAACGATTAGAACGTTTTTTGAAATGTGATACAACAAGAGACTTTTGAAAATCAGATTGGTTGATTGAGTAAGAAGCGAACGGCCTTTCCGCAGTGGTAACACCGGTTTCTGTCAGATCGCCAAAGTTAAGCGCTGAAGGACTTCGCTAGCTCTTGCATGGGTCACCGTCAATGTCTGCCGAGCGCTGTTGGCAAGTGGGGTGCACTTAGCCATCGCTAGGCAAACTGAGAAACTGAGAAGCTACTTAATTGAAAAGCAGCAGCACCAGTCACAAAAAATGAGAACGATCGGGAGAGCTTATAAGAATAGAGCATATCACTCTGACATGTCACTCTTCCTGAACAACCGAACCTTTAGTCCTGTCATAGGAAAGGCACATATAACACTGTAATGTATATCATTCTAACGTGCCGTGAAACACGCTAATGATACCCTGTGAGAGGATTTCGAAGTTTTACCGCGCGTACGTCTAATGGACAAAGGTTGTTGTTGTTGTGGTCTTCAGTCCTGAGACTGGTTTGATGCAGCTCTCCATGCTACTCTATCCTGTGCAAGCTTCTTCATCTCCAGTACTTACTGCATCCTCATCCTTCTGAATCTGCTTAGTGTATTCATCTCTTGGTCTCCCTCTACGATTTTTACCCTCCACGCTGCCCTCCAATACTAAATTGTTGATCCCTTGATGCCTCAGAACATGTCCTACCAACCGATCCCTTCTTCTGGTCAAGTTGTGCCACAAACGTCTCTTCTCCCCTATCCTACTCAATACTTCCTCATTAGTTATGTGATCTACCCATCTAATCTTCAGCATTCTTCTGTAGCACCACATTTCTAAAGCTTCTATTCTCTTCTTGTCCAAACTATTTATCGTCCATGTTTCACTTCCATGCATGGCTACACTCCATACAAATACTTTCAGAAATGACTTCCTGACACTTAAATCTATACTCGATGTTGACAAATTTCTCTTCTTCAGAAATGCTTTCCTTGCCATTGCCAGTCTACATTTTATATCCTCTCTGCTTCGACCATCAACAGTTATTTTGCTCCCCAAATAGCAAAACTCCTTTACTACTTTAAGTGTCTCATTTCCTAATCTAATTCCATCAGCATCACTCAACGTTAGAATGGACAAAGGTATCGGACTATAATTTCGAATTTGGTGAAATTAACAGAAACCAAATGGATTTTCAACTAGGGAGTTAATGAAAGTTGTAAAATCAGAAATGAATGAAAAATTGAACAGTGGACAGCCTAATTAGGCACATTAATTTGGGAGTATATAGATGAGGAAATTGAATGTTAGTTATTGAAGTTAATTTTGTTGAGAACTCCCTTTCAAAAGCAAAAATGATACAAAATGACACAGTGTACTCTGTACTGGGTGTAGTAGCCGTTACCAATAACATACACACCAGTAAATTATGGGGAGCGAAGTTGCACCAAGCTCATACGAATGGCAGCCACTCTCAAGAGCATCGTTTAATCAAGTACTGAAAAGGCTTCTCTCTTGACTACCATGAGAAACACACATAAAGATTAATAACATCATAAATACACTGTATAAGCTCCTCTACAAATATTAGTTTTCCTTATTAACAGTAATAGTTCAGTTTTTCCTAATAGGTGAAGGATATGATGGGGACCCATAAAATAGGATTGTTGCCCTAGTCAAAGCTCATTGCTTATTACAGTCGTAAAGACTATTTCAAAAAATACTAATCATTTACTTCACTTGGAATAGTTAATAAATTACTTTGCAACACTGGATTTAATTAACTTCAAAAAATGAACCATTAATGATACAACCACACTACTTTTTTTGGGAATGAGCATAGATCTGTTCATTAAAGATTAGTATGTATTTGTCTTTTAATCACCTGTGAAGCAGGTATTCTAGACTATAATATTTACACAATCTTGCACCATAATCCTACAAAACTGTATAATATACTAAGGATACTTCAGCAAAAGCCTGTGCAACTTCACTTTTGTGGTTTCTGCTTTAACTTGTACTGCTCCTTTTACTGTAGACAAAAAATCACTTTTAAACATAAGAGTGCAAAAACTGTTCATTTAAATCCGGATGCTCGGTTTCAGTAGCAATTAGGTGAGGACGCTGCGTAGGTTCATCATCAGGATTGAAAATATGGTTCCGGACACGAATTTAGGTTTCTTATAGTTGTTAGTGAAACAACACACGTATTAACTGGTCCATGCCCAAATACAATACTTAACTGAATTGTAATACGTCGGACTGCAGCCATTCTTAAGATGATGTTTTTCTCGACAGTGTAAATGACGGACGCCAGCAGATTTTGAGACGGAGCCCAAACATGATGACCTGGCATATTGCAGTTATACTGCAGTGGATAGGACAGCTGTCAGAGGACACGAATGTATGACTGCCTCAAACAAATCTTAGTATTCATACCCAAACATAAAAGTTTCCGTTTTGTACAATGAAATAAAATACGATTGAAGGAAGGTTGCATTTAATTTGAGCAGAATATGAAGAAGAGGAAGTCTTAAAACTAGTGACAATATATAAACCAAAGAAAAATACAGTAATGGTATTTAATCGATTCAGTAACACTGAAGCACAGTTACAGAGTTATACTTTCCCCACTGAGCCGTTAAGTGACACTGCAGTTAACCGGTATCCAATTAAAGCAGGTGTCACGGAGCGAAATTAAACGAGAACGTTGCGAAAAAAGGAGGAACTGATGAAAGACAGTGGCACGAATAACGCTAGAGAACTGAAGGAACATTGTGAATCAAGTGTGAAGTCACACAAGAAAGATAGAAGGAAGGAGAGGACATAAGGGTGTGAAGTGGCAGCCTGTTTCCTGCCTTTATCCTCATATTTTATCCTACTTGCGTACTCAGTTTGCGTTCAAGAGTCTCTTGCTTTAGTTAGTTTCCGATTCGGTTTCTATTTGTCGGCTTCTCACTCGTTTTTCAAATGGCTCTGAGCGCTATGGGACTTAACATCTGAGGTCATCAGTCCCATAGAACTTAGAACTACTTAAACCTAACTAACCTAAGGACATCACACACATCCATGCCCGAGGCAGGATTCGAACCTGCGACCGTAGCCGTCGCGCGGTTCCAGACTGAAGCGCCTACAACCGCTCGGCCACTGCGGCCGGCCACTCGTTTTTCAAGCTGATTACATAGGTTGTTAGGGTGTGGATTCAAGCAATGTAGATAATTCGTCTGTCTGTACCTAATCTAGCATTTCATTCTTGTAGTAGCTTTACTATTTAATGCATCTGGTCTGGATCATGGGAACTCCTTTTCGCTGGCGTCAGAAGCAGGTGAAACGTTTCGCACGCTCTTGACGAGCTGCCTGTCACTCAAAGGGCAGGTTTGACGTCAACTGACTACACCCTGTGTAGTCAGAAGCGTTTCAGGGATTATCCTGCAGGTACATCGAACAATGGGCGGCGGAACGCTCGACTGGCGTCCACCACTATAACAGAACAGGAAGCCAGCAGCGGAAGGGGCGAGGCTTCCACTTACCAGTAAACTGTCGTTTGGATCTTCAGCTGTCCACTTGCCATTATCGCGCTTTGTTTTGATCTCCAGGCGCTGTTTCCTGTAGCTAAATGCTTGGTCGCAAATGAGTCTGCATTATCTCCAAACTCTGCCCTTTCCGTGGGATCACTCTACGAAGCTCTACAAAATCTCCAGAATTTCCAACAAACAAATCTGCCCGTAGGAATGGACTGACACTCGGTTCTCGTTTCCATAAGCAGAAATCTCATTGGCGGATACATCTTTCACGTGAGGGTGGGAAATATTAAACAGATTCCCAGATGGCTCATTGGAGAAGCACTTAGGCCTTTTCTGGGACTGGCTAGAACGTTTGTGCCGAGTGCCTTTCCGAGCTCTATCGTGAGGCTGTCAAAATTTGGAGAGGCTTTCAAATTTTTGAGTCTGAATTTGATTCTCACTCTCGTTCTGTTCTTGTAATTCTCGTGCAGATTGTGGACTCTGGTTCACTTTCGGATTCTGCACTCGGATGCACTTTTCTTGCTTTCGGCCTTCTGCCGAGTCTTCGTAGTTCTTCTTTCAACTTACTCCCCGCTGATGATCAGTAATCAGGAAGATGATGAAATTCGCGATTCGTAAACCCAACTCCTCGGTCCATGCCATTAACATTTAGCATCCACTGCTGTACGGTGGACCGTGACTCGTCTGCAGCGATCACTATCGCAGTCACGATAAGGTAACACTTGGACCGAGCGTTACAAGCTTCAGGAATCACGATATGGTAAAGGGAGTTCATTTCAATGTTTCCGCTTTCAGCTTTCATAATTTGATTTAAGTGCTTCTCATATTAATATGCATCTTTCCTATAATCTAAGTCTAGTTTCACTTCGCTACTGATTTAATTCATTGGAGTTCACCCGTCTGGTTAAGATTCTTTCTGCTCCTTTATTTACTTATTGATCTGTTGCGTGTTAGGATTCATACTCTATTTTTTTAATAATTGTAAAGATTTACTATCAAGGTTGAAAATGTGTTTCGTGTCCTTTATGTGTTTGGGTATGATCTGAAACATTATTGTCCAACATCACGCTAGCGGCAACTTGAATAACAATTCTTTTTTTCTGATCACTGATTTATTTTCCTTATGCAAAATTCGTTCTCAAATTGTTTGTAAACCAGATGGTATTGTGTCTTGAGCAGATTGAATATTATTTAAAAAAAATTATGTTAACCAGATCAAACTCTGTCACTCAGAAACCATTAAAGTGAACCACTGAACTGAAGTATCCAGACCCTCCAACTATAAGCAATAAGCGAGTCGCCTGAAGAATTCAGGATCTTATCAAATAAGGTTTCCAGTGCGCATGGCAGTTGATTTTTCAAGTAGCATATTAACTTGACTGGGGTACTCTGTCATTTTACTTGATCTGGGGTGATAGAATGAGCATGTCTAATCTGCGTACCCATGGAAAGCCTGATGAGCAAGTGGTCTTGTTCACAGCACACCGATGTTCTGGGAAGAGAAGAAACTACCCCAGACTTAGTAGTTCCTTTATCAGACGAAGAGGACTACGATAGTGTGACCGCGATGACAGTATGTTCATCAGACTATGGTGAATTTGGTGTTCCCTTTTTTCTGCAGGGAAATTAAAGGATGGATCTTAATCTACTCTTTGATACTGTGACATTCGGTTACTTCACTGTTACTTGTGAGTGTTGAAGAGCTATTTTGTGTGTGTGTGTGTGTGTGTGTGTGTGTGTGTGTGTGTGTGTGTGCACGTTCTTGAACATTAATCAGCAAATATGTATCTCCAGTACCGCTGGCAGGCTTTCCGCTTCCCTGTTGAAAGCTGACAACATCGCTCCCAGCTGTCGAGGATGTTCTTTCTAATTAAAAAATAACTAAACAATAAAAAGATACTAAAATGTTTTCTTCAAATTAAAAACGGAAAAAATGAGAAAAAAACATAAGACTGAGTGCATCTTTATTGTGTCACTGAGTGGGATTAAAATGGACATGTCTTACACATCAAAGGAAATTAGTTTTGTAGTTGGTGGGTTGTGTTTAACCTTATTTCTTGAATTAATTTTCTGGTGTATTATGTACTCCTGTTGTCCTTCTACAGCTCAGCTAAGATCTAGTGTATGTACATTGAAATGTGGTATGGAAACACTCTTGGGATTGATACCTGGCCTCATGGCGCTCATAGGGGCTATTGTCTTTATGTGTTTTGCGCTGCTTTCTGAGTGGTGGTGCTGTTGGATATTTTTGTGCTATGTTTGTATTCTGTGTTGCTTGGAAGCTACTGAAATTGTTATGTTTTTCGGTTCAATTTGAAAACTATTAATTCGATCAGACTTAAGTTCCTCAAGACAGTTCTTCTTTTTCTGTTTCTGATGGGTCCCGTTTTTGTTCATATGTTCCTGATTAACCTTTAGCTCTGCAGTGTTACTTTTACATGCTTTTGTAGCTGTTGCACCCTTTACAATAGTTTCTTTATCATCTTAATTGTTAGTGCTTCTTTTCTATCTTGATATTTGTTTCTATAAATTTTCTTGTTTTCTATGAGGTCATTTACTTGTTTTAGTATCAATTTCCTGGTTAATTCTACGTTTATATCATTCTTTTCTTTCTTATACCACAATATGTGCTGTTTCTGTCGGTAATGCCTGCATTTGTTAACTTATTTTTCTTAATGTTATATTTACAGCTTTTCAGTATTTTTTTTTTACACTTCACACATCTGTATGTGATTGAGATTCATTATTCTTGGGTAAAATGTGTGCTGAACGTCTTGACATAGGATATTATCTGCAGATGCAAATTGTTCAGTTCTTTCGTTCTGGTTTTTCTGCACACTGCTGCATAATTTCATTATTTAACTAAAATTGCTGTGCTCCTGACTTGAGAATTGCTACTTAATTTCACATGAATGTAATTTGGAATCACGTAATACTGATTACACATTTTATTGAATTTATAATTGTTCCATGTACTGTGGAATTAGATGAGGGTTTCTTTGTGGGTGTTGTAGGTCTGTGACGGATGTTCTTGACATGCTGTAATAGTGTTGTGAATATTTGCAAATATCCTTCCTCAGTTGCTACTTCAGTTATATTTAACATGTGCATAAGAACAAATACTTTCCGTACCATTGGAACATAGCGTCAAGCAGACCTAAAGTTCACTGATCATTTGCGCGAATTCAATGTACATGACAAATATCAATCCGGCTTTCGCAAGTACCATAGCATAAACACCGCATTAATTAAGGTAACTGTTGACATGAAATACACTATAGACAACCGCAAGGCAACAATATTGACAGTATCAGATTTTGGCGAAGCTTTCGATACCGTCAGCTTTGATATACTACGCAGAAAAATGTGACAGCTAAATTTCTGAGATAGTGCACTGAAGTGGTTTGATAGCTGCAAAGTGTTCTCTGTAGAAATGAAAAATCTTCCTGGAAATTTGTTCTTTCAAGAGGACCACAGGAGTCAGTCTAAGGTCCTCTTTTGTTTTCCTTGTATGTGAATGACATTTCTCCGATTCTGTCCTCCTATACCTCCTATAAATATCATTTCTATGCCGACGACCTCCAGCTCCATCCAAGTGCCAGACCTGAAGATTTAAATAGCGTAATCGTTCAGGTGGGTGATGATTTGTCTTCTGTAGTAACACGGGAGATAAACTTGGGGCTTAAACTAAACGGAAAAAAGCCACAATTAATTTTACTGTCCCACCAGAAATTAACAAGTTCAGAATTCCGCGAACAACTGCCTGCTATTTAGGTGGACAGTATTTCAGAGCCAGACAACAGCCGTGAACTTGAGCGCATCTTTGGATGAGCAACTCAACTGGGCAGACAAGACAGTCGCTTATGTGCTAGAAGTCTTCCGCTTTCCTCTGTGGCCTCAAAAAGTTTCGGAACCTATTTCCACATCACGTGAAACGTAAACTTGCAATCATTGGTTCTAACAAACGTCTATTACTGTGATGTAATTCAACATGGTACGTGTAGCGAAAAATAAGACAGTCAGAACTAACCTCGAATGTGTGCGTGCGTTACATCCCTATCTTCCGCCGATATGACCATATCAGCGCTTCATACGTTCAGTTACGGCGGTTGCGTCCTGACAAATTATATGACTACCATGCGCTGTGTCTACTTAACCAGCTCCTCAGGGCCCACACACCCCAGTACCTTGCATCGTAGATTAAACACCTTTCATGTCATCGCAATCGAAACACAAGGTCTCATTTATCTTCAAGGTAAATGATGACAGCCAAAACAGTTGCACGGTAAAGATTTATTAAAATTCTTGACCACGGTTTCGGTATATCTAAATATACCTTCATCAGGCTGTCATCATTTACCGTGAAGAATTTCAACAGTTGCTGTTGCAGCCATGTTTAAAATCTTGTCTCATTTATCTGGTATCCTAGCTGCGCCAATTCATAAAACCATAACATTCTCTAACTTCTTCGCTATCACTGCCGTCTGCCTGTCGGACAAACTGTACTTCACTCTGCGCACAATTCAATGTCCTACTCCCTTTAGGAAGAAGTTGAAAAGCTTCATTGTACCACCCTCATAAGCTATTTCCTCTAAACTGAACACATAAGACCAGCTTCCACTCTGTCAAATACGAAAGCCTATACTCCTGTCTCTTCCCCTCTTTCGAGAATGAATTGCAATTCCCAAGTTTCCTCATACGAACCTCAGTCCATAATTTAGCTTCCAAGTACAAGAAGTATTTTGTGTCCGTTCCGCTTCAAGTCTCTGCACAGCGGCATAATATTAGAGAGTTAGTGGTAGAGAATGTTTCTAGTATGAGGCCGACAATTCTGTAGTCAAACAATATTGGGTTTTCTCATCTATCAGTGACCAACTGTCACTCCCTATAACAAGTGTATCCAGATTTTTCTGCGCCTCTTTATGATTTTCTGGTGTTTGAAGTTCCTCACTTGCAACAGAATCATCTGCAAATAGCCTTATGTAGCCTCTGTTGGTATCCACCATCTTATTTATATCTTTTGTCTAATGTATCAGCCCCATAGCGTTACCTTGTGATAAGTTCGCAACTAGTTCTTCAAATTAGAGTATTTCTCCCTATTAAGGACGCCATACCTAGTTCTTGCTAGGAAATCTTCGATCCAGTCACAAAGTTGGTCCAGTTTTACGAAAGCACTTAACCCAACATATGCTTGTACGTATTCTTTTCGGAAACAGCATTGCAAAAATAAAACGACTAGATCTGCCGCTTTATAAAAGTCGTTTTTGTCACAGAACAATATGTAGGCCGCTTACAGCTTTCACACACTCAAATTTTACTTTATGCCAACGAAAAAATAAGAAAAAATTATGATTTGCCGTCGAAGCAGGTCTTCCATGTTTTAAACGTCGAATAGTAACTGAGCTGTGATTAGTGCAGAATTATTTCTTCACTATTTGGCTTTGTAAAGCATTTCCCTACGTCACAGCAAAAAACTCAAATTAACCATCAGTACGCTCAGATGTTAATAAGATATTGCGTATACATGTATCTGGTAATTAACTAATTAATTACGTCGAGATCCTGTCTCCTAACGAAAAACAGAGTAATTACTGAATTATGGCATCGTTACTACCGACGAGGTATACTGATTAATTATGTTTGCATTTATTACAGTATTACGTGCAACCCAACGATGCGCATGGAAAGATAATTTCCGCTCTGTTATGACTTCTTCTCGCCCAAAGTGAAACCTGCACATGTCAGCTGTTGCTTTATCGTTGTCAAAATAATCGCAGTTCACAGCATCACCAAAATTTCATTTCTCTGAAAATAGTTTGGTCCTTCAGATATTTATGTCATTTACTAGGCCTCAGGTACGTGTGTCACACTTTTTGTTAATATTATCTCTGTAGAAAATGATCGATACTCTGTATTAAGACCTTCCGAACAGATTTGTCTGTTTTTTGAAATATAAAAATATTTTTTCTTGACATGAGAAGCACCACTGAAGTTTTCGCTAGTATACAAATTTATTTTTCTTATGTACTCTCATTTTACTGTTTGTAGCATGCATCTCTGTGGAGTAAAAGGCTGACATCTATTTTATTTCAGAAACGTCTGTGTTATTTCTTCTAGTCTAAGAGCTGTACGGACAAACGTGCCAATCTAACAGCAACGCTATAGCAGAATAAGGTCTTAAATGATTCTTGCAAGTACTGAGCGCCCATATTTTGTCATAACTTGCAATGTGTTATTCAACGATAAGTTGTAAACAGTTTTTCAGTAAAGTAATAGAAATTTTCGTATAGGCAAAAATTTACGAGACAAGGTATCACACAATATGCCGTTATGAACCATAATACACTTACCCGTGAACGAAACAGGTACGTGAACTCTGGAACTGCTTATAACTTTAAAATTTGGACTTTAAGTTACTTACAATCGTTTTAGAAAGTAGTACGGTAAGCAATAAAGGAATCTAAATGCCCATATCACTGCACCAGGTGTCACATCCTGGCAGTCTGCACCACTCAGTATCGCCACTCGACTTCAGATATCTTCAGGTGAGCTCGACTAAGTCTTCGAAGTAGTTTCCTGGTTCCCAAATCCCACTGAGTTTCACCCAGGGCCTGCCACGACGTCACAGACTTCCACGTGTGCAACATGTGCGATCCACGTGTGGGTCGAGGTCCGACCTGTCACTCGGTTTGCCCAGCCCTTCTCAGAAGTACCTGAAATAGCGCGGCATTTCTTTTGGCACTGCGACGCGGCATTCTGCGGTCGGCAGAACACCGAGAATTCTGCAGAATCGAGGTTTCGGCGCTGTTTACCCTACGCTACTCGTTGGGGGTACGAAGGACACTCACAGGTCCAGTGGCTGTTTTCACAAAAAGAAGCAGTCTAACAACCTCACGTCACAATCCTTTAAAATGAATGACAATGACGGAAGAGAGGGACGAGAATTCTCAATTCGTATAAGCGACGAGTACTGCCTGTTTGGTACGAAACGTTGTAGTACCATGCAGAATGAACTTTCACCTACAGACAGGAAAAAAACAATGATCGACAGACGGGATTACTTGTTCTGTACATCAAGAAGCACTTTGTGCTAGATTTGGAGGCATGAGCACTTGAAGAAATTGGTCGTACAAATACACTGAATACCCAAAGAAATTGGTATACCTGCGTAATATCGTGTAGGGCCCCGCGAGCACGCAGAAGTGCCCCAACATGACGTGTCATGGACTCGAATAATGTCTGAAGTAGTGCTGGAGGGAACTGACACCATGAACCATGCAAGGCTGTCCATAAATCCGTAAAAGTACGACAGGGTGGAGATCTCTCCTGAACAGCACGTTACAAGGTATCCCAGATACGCTCAATAATGTTCACGTCTGTGTTGATGGGCGTCGGAAGTGTTTAAACTCAGAAGAGTGTTCCGGGAGCCGCTCTGTAGCAATTCTGGATGTGCGGGTTGTCACATTGTCCTGCTGGAATTGCCCAAATCCGTCGGAATGCACAAGGGACGTGAATGGATGGAGGTGATCAGACAGGATGCTTACGTACGTGTCACATGTCACAGTAGTGTCTAAACGTATTGGTGGTCCAGTATCACTACAACTGCACACGCCACAAGCCATTACGTCTAGTGGTTAACGCTGCTGCCTCTAGATCACGGAGTCCCGGGTTTGATTCCCAGCCAGGCCAGGGATCTTCTCCGCCCTGGGAAAGGGTGTTTGTGCTGTCCTCATCATCTCATCATCATTCGGGAAGTTCCGAGACTGGAAATGGAAAGATATGGAACTTGTATGGGTGCTGATGACCACGATGTTGAGCGCCCCACAAACCAAACTCATCATCATCAACATCATCCCAGACCATTAAAGAACCTCCACCAGCTTGAACAGTCCCCTGCTGATATGCAGGGTCCATGGATTCAGGAGGTTGTCTCTACATCCATACACAACCACCCACTCGATACAATTCGAAACGAGACTCGTCCGATCAGGCAACATGTTTCCAGTCACCAACAGTCCAATGTCTGTGTTGACTGGCCCAGGCGAGGCGTAATGCTTTGGGTCGTGCAGTCATGCAGGATACACGAGTGGGCCCTCGGCTCCGAAAGCCCATATCGATGATGTTTCGTTGAATGGTTCGCACCCTGACACTTGTTGATTGCATTGAAATCTGCAGCAATTTGCGGAAGGGTTGCACTTCCGTAACATCGAACGATTCTCTTCAGTCGTCGTTGGTTCCGTTCTTGCAGGATCTTTTTCCGACCGCAGCGATGGTGTAGTTTTGATGGTTTACTGGATTCCTGATATTCACGGTACACTCCTGAAATGGTCATACAGGAAAATCCCCACTTCATCGCTATCTCGGAGACGCTGTGTCCCATCGCTCGTGCCCCGACTATAACAACACGTTCAAACTCACTTAAATCGTGGTAGCCTGTCATTGTAGCAGCAGTAAGCCATCTATCAACTGCGGCAGACACTTGTTGTCTTACATAGGCGTTGTCGACCGCAGCGCCGTATTATGCCTGTTCACATACCTCTGTATTTGAATACGCATGCCTATACCAGTTTCATTGGCGCTTCAGTGTTGTAAAATTCCTGCATCGCTCCTATTATTTCATTTCCAATTGCAATACTGTTCAATGGAAGTGAACGAAGAATATGCAGACTTCATATATTACTCAAAATTACGCTGGTTGAGTTAGGAGTGATGCGTGGAACGATTTTTCGACATAAAACTTGCTATTGTTGAATTTATGCAGAAAAAAGGATTGCAGAAACTAAAATTAGAACATCAGGAATGGATTCCACACTTCGCATTATAAGTGGACTTGAGTGTACACTTCCCACAGAACGACATTGCAAGGCAACTCGCCGCGGGGCAGCCGCGCGGTCTAAGGGCCTCGCCACGGTTCGTGCGGCTGCCCCCATCGGAGGTTCGAGTCCTCCTTTGGGCATGGGTGTGTGTGTGTTGTCCTTAGCATAAGTTAGTATAAGTTAAGTAGTGTGTAAGCCTAGGTACCGATGACATCAGCAGTTTGGTCTCCTAAGAACTTACTACAAATTTCCAAAATTTCCAATTTAACTTACTTCTGAACTGATGGAGATGACATTGAAAAAAAATCGCGTTGTAAAAGTGACACATTCTGGAGAAGACAATCCAATTCCCTAAGCTCACTGGTGTTAAAGAAAGCGCGAGGTCTGGAGAATTCATTGTGGCCTCGCAAGAATTACGACGATAGCTTTATAAAGATTTCTAGGACATTGTCAATCTTACATATGTTTTGGAACTGTTTTCGAGACCGTTTACCATTTCAGTTGAAAGTGCCCCTGTGCATATGGAGATGTGCAGATTGACCTGCAAGGTAATTCCAGTTTTAATCACAAATCTTGTTACATTAAAACTCCCCAGGACATCGACATAACTTTTCTTAGGTAGATTGTTCAAGTCTCTATAATGAGGTTGCAAAAGTGTTACAATATTTCTATCGAAATATTCATGTGAAAGACCTTTTCTCGATTATGAAAACAAATAAGTCACTATTACGTGTCAACTTGAGTGTGAAACACTGAGAAATTGTCTACGTCTGTACTTACGCTGACAGTTTGTACCAGATATAAGTTGAGTGTTCAGTGCACCAGAAATAATTAATTGATACTAAAACCTTGTTTAGTTTATGATCTGCGTTGCTGAGAAATGTGAAGCATAAAAACAAGTCGTATGCAGTACGACCATAAATGTAGCGCGTTCGCTGTTTTCCCCTTTTCCCCCTCCTCGCACTCAGTGTGGCGTGGAGGTGGGGGAAATGTGAAACAAGGCTGAGTGCTTTGGCACTTGATCCCTGGCAAGGCCGGAGTGCCGAAGTCGTGGACGCCCCTGGTTTAACCGAATTCTGGGGCCATCTCGGTCGTTCAGTTAGCTGTCTGCTTCCGTGCAATAGCTTCGGGAAGAGCGGTTTTCGGATACAGGTTAAGATCACCCAGCACCTTACAGCACCGCTTCCAGTTCACCTAGCTGAAGGCGTGCTAGGACAGTATTGCACTGGATTCTGGCAGGTGGTCACAGTGATAAAGTGTCTCGACGGTATAGGCATGGACGCTATTCCCTAAATCCCTGACAGAGACTACCAAGTGGCCATTGTCCATTCAGATTTCTCCTTGCATCTGAAAACTGATCTGCTCATTCAGAAACGTTCTAAAGTGATTCAAGCGGACTGCCAGAACCATTTCTCAACGTTCGATACCTTCCCTTCCTTGCTCTACGTTGACAGCTTCAGCTGTAACAGCCTCAGTGGCATTCTTCTAACAGCAACTGGCGTAAAACTGACCAACACCACTTCTCGCTCCCGTCGATCAAACTTTTCTAATGCTGGATACATAAGGAGCTTATTAGGAACTTGCGGTAAGTGCGTCTGGTAAATTTTCTGTAGTAAAGCAAATTAGCCAGACAAGAATTCATTAAGTGGGTATAGAATATCAAGTGAGAATCTGAAAGACTGTCCCAGATAAATAACAGTCCAAATGATAATCACCACTGAGTGGAAGCACACCTGTTCTTCTTACTGTATGCACTTAGAGATAATTCAGTTTCTCAGCTGGGTTAAGGGGAAGACTTAGAAAGTTATTCACAGTCATAACGACTGGTGTACAACTGGAATGAGGATCTTGTTGCTCAAGTCCAGATAAGATATCATTAGACATTCTCTTCAATACTGTTACTAATACAGCAGATAGTATGGTCACGGTGTCAAAGCACGTGGAGAGACGACATCTGTAACCAACCACAAGGGCCACGTTCACGCGTGTTATGGTGCTCAACAACGGTGGTAACAACGCAGCATAATACTGCAATATGGAGTGTATTACCAGCCACCTAGATGCCTCGCAGCAGTGAAGAGCAGTTACCGCTCTCCAATGAATTAATTAGCTTCGTAGCAACACAGTGCAGTTGTATTACGGCTAATTAACGGTGCAGCAAATTGCGGTAGCCACTCACTAAGAGGACCTACGGCATCAGTTCGTCCAGACTATAATACTCGTTACTTATTTAGAAGAAAACTGAAGGGTGACGTCTTCATAATGAGCAGTGGTATTATGAACTAGACAGTGCGATGCCGCCAGTTTACATTCTGTCCTTTACCGACACTACATTTCAGCATCTTGGCTGCCACGATGTTTAAGATTCATGGAAACCACACTGACAGAATATAGAGAATTTCGTGGTACGTAAGTACCTCAAAATTTCATATTGTGATTTACGATCTGAGAAAGCTCTGAAGGTGGAGGCCATTTCTATATGAAATTAACCTTCAATTAGTTTGTCCACTCTGGGATAGAATATTAGAATGGTATGACGATTGTTAAAGCTTGCAGTGAAAATATTAGCAACAACTCTTGCAAAGTTCTGGAAATGCAACCCCATTGTGCATGGGTTTGTGGTAGCTGGCGGCCATTGTCACCACATTTCATCCGTTTGCCCGCACCTCAATAGGTATGGGAAGGGGAGGCTGGCAAAACTTACGGGTGACAGTGTAGTGGGTGGTGGTGGGATCACTTACGGAAAAATTCCTGTAGTAGTTGGTGTTAGAGCTGCAACGTTTTTAGATTAAAGTCACTTGATAGGTATACCTGCTTAAAGGAAGTCCCTCTAAGATCTCACTTTCAGAGGATGTCATGTTTCCAAGTAGAGAAGGAATTAGCATATTTCATCAAAATATGAGGTATTACAGATAAAGTTAATGAACTGCTTATAGATGTTGACTCTGAAATTATTGGTATGTCGGAGCACCACTTAACTAATTTGACGATTCAGAGGCTTACTTTACAAGGATGTAAGGATATAGATTAGTTGGCTGTTTTTCAAGGAGTTCCTTGAGGGGTGAGGGAGTGGCTATGTATATAAAAACAGTATTCTATTTGAGTCCATAAACTTATCACGGAACTGCACTAAACAGATATTTGAATGTTGTGCTGGGACAGTTGAATTTAGTGAAACTGAACTTCTAATTGTTGTTGTTTATAGGTCCCCTAGCTCTGACTTTAGAGCATTTCTGCTCAAGCTAGAGGGGGTTCTTGATGCACGTTGTAGGAAGTACCAGAAATTAATTATATGTGGTGACTTCAATATAAATTTTATATATGATGGTGCAAGAAAACGGATGTTGGTAGATCTCGTACATTCATATGATCCTATGCAGACTGTGTTTTTTCCAACTAGGGTGTGGGGAAACAGTAGCAAAGTGATAGACAATATTTTTATTCATACTTCATTGCTTGATGGTCATTCTGTTCAGACGATACGCACAAATTTTAACACTAAAGGCTTTTGTACTGAAACAAACGTCACATATAATTACAAACTATTTAGGAAAATTAATCCATCAGCAATAGAGAGGTTTTTAAACCTTGTCAAGGAACAAGAGTGGCAGGATGTTTATAGTACTGATAACATTGATGATAAATATAATGCTTTCCTTATCACATTTCTCATGTTCTTTGAGAGAGGTTATGGGTAAATTTGGAGAGGATATGGAGGCCAACAGGAACGGGAAACCACTCTTGGATTTCTGTGCTAGTATGGGCTTAGTAACCACAAACTCCTTTTTTAAACATAAGAACATTCACCGTTATACTTGGGAAGGCAGGGGAACCAGATCTGTCATTGACTATATAATAACAGATCAGGAATTCAGGAAGGCTGTGAGGGACACACGTGTATTCAGGGGATTCTTTGATGACACTGATCATTATTTAATCTACAGTGAAATTGGGATTGTGAGGCCAAAAGTGCAGGAGGTCAGGTCCATATGTAGGAGGATAAGAGTGGAGAAACTTCAGGATAAGGAAATCAGGCACAAGTACATAACAGCGATCTCAGAAAGGTACCAGTCAGTTGAATGTAGTCAATTACAGTCATTGGAAAAGGAATGGACAAGGTACAGGGACACAGTACTAGAAGTGGCTAAAGAATGTCTTGGAACAGTAGTGTGTAAAAGTAGGATGAAGCAAACAGCTTGGTGGAATGACACAGTCAAGGCAGCCTGTAAAAGGAAAAGGAAGGCGTATCACAAATGGCTACATACTAGAACTCAGATAGACAGAGAAAGTTATGTTGAAGAAAGAAACAAAGCCAAACAGATAATTTCAGCATCCAAGAAGAAATCTTGGGAAGACTTTGGAAACAGTTTGGAGACTATGGGTCAAGCTGCTGGAAAACCATTCTGGAGTGTAATTAGCAGTCTTCGAAAGGGAGGTAAGAAGGAAATGACAAGTATTTTGGACAGGTCAGGAAAACTGCTGGTGAATCCTGTAGCTGCCTTGGGCAGATGGAGGGAATATTTTGAAGAGTTGCTCAATGTAGGTGAAAATACGATCAGTAATGTTTCAGATTTCGAGGTAGAATGGGATAGGAATGATGATGGAAATAGCATCACATTTGAGGAAGTGGAGAAAATGGTCAATAGATTGCAGTGCAATAAAGCAGCTGGGGTGGATGAAATTAAGTCGGAACTCATCAAATACAGTGGAATGTCAGGTCTTAAATGGCTACACAGGATAATTGAAATGGCCTGGGAGTCGGGACAGGTTCCATCAGACTGGACAAAAGCAGTAATCACATCAATCTTTAAACATGGAAAAAGAAAAGATTGTAACAACTTCAGAGGTATCTCTTTAATCAGCGTTGTGGGTAAAATCTTCTCAGGTATTGTTGAAAGGAAAGTGCGAGTATTAGTTGAGGACCAATTGGATGAAAATCAGTGTGGGTTTAGGCCTCTTAGAGGTTGTCAGGACCAGATCATTAGCTTACGACAAATAATGGAGAAGTGTTATGAGTGGAACAGGGAATTGTATCTATGCTTTATAGATCTAGAAAAGGCATATGGCCGGGTTCCTAGGAGGAAGTTATTGTCTGTTCTACGAGATTATGGAATAGGAGGCAAACTTTTGCAAGCAATTAAAGGTCTTTACATGGATAGTCAGGCAGCAGTTAGTGTTGACGGTAAATTGAGTTCATGGTTCAGAGTAGTTTCAGGGGTAAGACAAGGCTGCAACCTGTCTCCACTGTTGTTCATATTATTTATGTATCATATGTTGAAAACAATAGACTGGTGGGGTGAGATTACGATATGTGAACACAAAATAAGCAGTCTTGCATATGCGGATGACTTGGTTGTGATGGCAGATTCGATTGAAAGTTTGCAAAGTAATATTTCAGAGCTAGATCAGAAATGTAAGGACTATGGTATGAAGATTAGCATCTCCAAAACGAAAGTAATGTCAGTGGGAAAGAAATATAAACGGATTGAGTGCCAAATAGGAGGAACAAAGTTAGAACAGGTGGACGGTTTCAAGTACTTAGGATGCATATTATCACAGGACAGCAACATAGTGAAAGAACTGGAAGCGAGGTGTAGCAAAGCTAATGCAGTGAGCGCTCAGCTACGATCTACTCTCTTCTGCAAGAAGGAAGTCAGTACCAAGACTAAGTTATCTGTGCACCGTTCAATCTTTCGACCAACTTTGTTGTATGGGAGCGAAAGCTGGATGGATTCAGGTTACCTTATCAACAAGGTTGAGGTTACGGATATGAAAGTAGCTAGGATGATTGCAGGTACTAGTAGATGGGAATAACGGCAGGAGGGTGTCCACAATGAGGAAATCAAAGAAAAACTGGGAATGAACTGTATGGATGTAGCAGTCAGGGCGAACAGGCTTAGATGGTGGGGTCATGTTACATGCATGGGAGAAGCAAAGTTACCCAAGAGACTCATGGGTTCAGCAGTAGAGGGTAGGAGGAGTCGGGGCAGACCAAGGAAAAGGTACCTGGATTCGGTTAACAATGATTTTGAAGTAAAAGGTTTAACATTAGAAGAGGCACTAATGTTAGCACTGAATAGGGGATCATGGAGGAATTTTATTAGGGGGCTATGCTCCAGACTGAACGCTGAAAGGCATAATCAGTCTTAAATGATGATGATGATGATGATGATGATTTGAGAGTTGCTTTCCATTAGAACGTTCTAAACGTGGTACTAGCAGTAATAGGCAGCCCGGGTGACTCACTAGTAGGATAAGGATATCATGTAGAACAAAGCGGGAATTATACCAAAATGTTAGAAGTAGTCACAATCACGCTATAGTAGCCCATCACAAACAGTATTGGAAGGTGCTTAAAAATGTTATTAGGAAGGCAAAGAGTATGTGGTATGCAAATAGAATAGCTAAATCACAGGATACAATTAAAACCATATGGTCAGTTGTGAAGGAAGTGTCTGGTCAGCACACAAGGTCGACGATATAAAGTCAGTTCGTAGTAAAAATACTTCTGTTACTAATAAATGAGATATATGTACAGTATTTAACAATCATTTTATAAGCATTACTGGTGAATTAAATAAAAATTTAGTTTCTACGGGGAATCATATAACTTCCTTGGCAAATGCCTTTCCCAGATTGATGTCTGAAATACTCCTCTGTCCTCTGTGATGCAGACAAGGGGGAGATTGGGTAATAATTAAATCACTGAAGACTAAGGACTGTCATGGTTACGATGGAGTGCCCAGCAGAATATTAAAGTCCTGTTCTGCACATGTCAACCCTGTATTTAACCATATTTGTAATTTTTCTTTGGGAATGGTCAGCTTCCTGAATGATTAAAGTACTCAGAAGTAATGTCGCTTTATGAAAAGGGAGAAAGAGATAATGTAGAAAATTTTAGACCTCTTTATATGCCATCAGTGTTTGCTAAAGTTGTTGAAATGGCTGTGTATGTGAGGGTAATTGATCATTTTATATCACACGATGTGCTATAAAATGTATAGTTCGGCTTTAGAAGTCGTTTAACAACTGAAAATGCTATATTCTCTTTTCTCTGTGAGGTTCTGGACGGGTTAAACAAAATGTTTCGAACGCTAGGTATGTTTTCGGATTTAACTAAGGCGTCTGATTATGTTGATCACAAAATATTGCTCCAGAAGTTTGACCATTATGGAATATGTGGAGTAGCTCACTATTGGTTCACCTCTTACTTTAGCAACAGATAGCAAAAATTACGGGTAACTCTAAAATATTACTGTTTGCTGATGACACTAGCTTGATAGTAAAGGATGTTGTGTGCAGCACTGGCTCGGTTTCAAATAGTGCAGTTCATGACCTAAGTTCATTGCTGGTAGAAAATAAACTAACTATAAATCACAGTAAGACTCAGTTTTTACAGTTTATATCACACCGTTCAACAAAATATGACGTTTTAATTTCACAGAATGGGCAAATGATTAATGAAACTGAACAGTTCAAATTTCTTGATATTTAGATAGATAGTAAACTGTCGTGGAAAGCCCATGTTCACGATCCTGTTCAAAGACTTAATGCTGCCATTTTTACTATTCGAACGGTATCTATAGTGAGTGATCGTTGGACATGAAAATTAATCTACATTGCTTATTTTCATTCGCTTATGTCGTGTGGTATTATATTTTGGGCTAACCCTTCCCACTCTAAAAGCATATTTTGGCTCAGAAACGGGCGGTTCGGACAATAACTTGTGTAAGTTCACGAACCTCTTGTTGACCCTTGCTCACGAGTCCGGGTATTTTGACATTGGCCTCTTATATATATATATATATATAGATTAAAGCCACTTGATAGGTATACCTGCTTAAAGGAAGTCCCTCTAACTAAGGTCTCACCTTCAGAGGATGTCATGTTTCCAAGTAGAGAAGGAATTAGCATATTTCATCAAAATATGAGGTATTACAGATAAAGTTAGTGAACTGCTTATAGATGTTGACTCTGATATATATATATATATATATATATATATATATATATATATATATATATATATATAGGGTGTTTAAAAAATGACTGGTATATTTGAAATGGCAATAAAAACTAAACGAGCAGCGATAGAAATACACCGTTTGTTGCAATATGCTTGGGACAACAGTACGTTTTCAGGCGGACAAACTTTCGAAATTACAGTAGTTACAATTTTCAACAACAGATGGCGCTGCAAGTGATGTGAAAGATATAGAAGACAACGCAGTCTGTGGGTGCGCCATTCTGTACGTCGTCTTTCTGCTGTAAGCGTGTGCTGTTCACAACGTGCAAGTGTGCTGTGGACAACATGGTTTATTCCTTAGAACAGAGGATTTTTCTGGTGTTAGAATTCCACTGCCTAGAACACAGTGTTGTTGCAACAAGACGAAGTTTTCAACGGAGGTTTAATGTAACCAAAGGACCGAAAAGCGATACAATAAAGGATCTGTTTGAAAAATTTCAACGGACTGGGAACGTGATGGATGAACGTGCTGGAAAGGTAGGGCGACCGCGTACGGCAACCACAGAGGGCAACGCGCAGCTAGTGCAGCAGGTGATCCAACAGCGGCCTCGGGTTTCCGTTCGCCGTGTTGCAGCTGCGGTCCAAATGACGCCAACGTCCACGTATCGTCTCATGCGCCAGAGTTTACACCTCTATCCATACAAAATTCAAACGCGGCAACCCCTCAGCGCCGCTACCATTGCTGCACGAGAGACATTCGCTAACGATATAGTGCACAGGATTGATGACGGCGATATGCATGTGGGCAGCGTTTGGTTTACTGACGAAGCTTATTTTCACCTGGACGGCTTCGTCAATAAACAGAACTGGCGCATATGGGGAACCGAAAAGCCCCATGTTGCAGTCCCATCGTCCCTGCATCCTCAAAAAGTACTGGTCTGGGCCGCCATTTCTTCCAAAGGAATCATTGGCCCATTTTTCAGATCCGAAACGATTACTGCATCACGCTATCTGGACATTCTTCCTGAATTTGTGGCGGTACAAACTGCCTTAGACGACACTGCGACCACCTCGTGGTTTATGCAAGATGGTGTCCGGCCACATCGCACGGCCGACGTCTTCAATTTCCTCAATGAATATTTCGATGATCGTGTGATTGCTTTGGGCTATCCGAAACATACAGGAGGCGGCGTGGATTGGCCTCCCTATTCGCCAGACATGAACCCCTGTGACTTCTTTCTGTGGGGACACTTGAAAGACCAGGTGTACCGCCAGAATCCAGAAACAATTGAACAGCTGAAGCAGTACATCTCATCTGCATGTGAAGCCATTCCGCCAGGCACGTTGTCAAAGGTTTCGGGTAATTTCATTCAGAGACTACGCCATATTATTGCTATGCATGGTGGATATGTGGAAAATATCGTACTATAGAGTTTCCCAGACCGCAGCGCCATCTGTTGTTGAAAATTGTAACTACTGTAATTTCGAAAGTTTGTCTGCCTGAAAATGTACTGTTGTCCCAAGCATATTGCAACAAACGGTGTATTTCTATCGCTGCTCGTTTAGTTTGTATTGCCGTTTCAAATATACCGGTCATTTTTGAAACACCCTGTATATATATTTATACATTCCTAACTGTCATTTCTTGTTAACAATACCAGCTTATTCCCAAGAAAAAGCAGCTTTCTCTCAGTTAATCCTCTGCAGAAATCAAACCTGCATTTGGATCGGACTTCCATAACTCTTGTGCAGTAAGGTGTGAAGTATATTGCTGCATCCATTTTCAATAAGCTACACTTGAATTCAAAAATCTTAGCAGTAATCCACGCGCTTCCAAATCGAAACTGAAGAGTTTCCTCATACGTTACTCCTTCTCTTCTGTCGAGAAGTCCCTTGGAAAATTAAGCTCTTTCTTGTTGTATTGTTGATTGCGTTTACTTAAACTTATAGACTGACCTTTTTCGGGTTCATAAACATTTTATTTTTATCTCTTATTACTTGTATGTTGTAATTCCACGTACTGACATGTTCTACGACCTTGAAATTTGACCCTCAACTTAGTCCGACGGAACTTGACGAGTAAATAATAAAAAAAATTCGTTCGTGCTGAATTTCACTTTGGTCGTTTAGCGATGCACTACTTCATTTCTCTTTCGAACTTTTTTCTATTCTGGCAAAAAGTTCAGCACTATTTTGATAATATCATAACTTGCTTCAAAATTTCGTGAGATAAAAATTTTAGTGGTATCATTTTTTTTATCTCAATTCTTTACTTACCTTTCGGTTGTAATCGATATATATATATATATATATATATATATATATATATATATATATATATATTTCTATAGGGTGGTCCATTGATCGTGACCAGCCCAAATAGCGCAAGAAATAAGCGTCAAACGAAAAAACTACAAAGAACGAAACTTGTCTAGCTTGAAGGGGGAAACCAGATGGCGCTATGGTTGGCCCGCTAGATGGCGCTGCCATAGGTCAAACGGATATAAACTGCGTTTTTTTAAATAGGAACCCCCATTTCCTAATAGATATTCGTGTAGTACCTAAAGAAATATGAATGTTTAAGGTGGACAACTTTTTCGCTTTGTGACAGATGGCGCTGTAATAGTCACAAACATATGGCTCACAATTTTAGACGAACAGATGGTAACAGGTAGGTTTTTTAAATTAAAATACAGAACGTAGGTACGTTTGAACATTTTATATCGGTTGTTCCAATGTGATGCATGTACCTTTGTGAACTTATCATTTCTGAGAACTCATGCTGTTACAGCGTGATTACCTCTAAATTCCACATTAAGGCAATAAATGCTCAAAATGATGTCCGTCAACCTCAATGCATTTGGCAATACGTGTAACGACATTCCTCTAAACAGCGAGTAGTTCGCCTTCCGTAATGTTCGCACATGCATTGATAATGCGCTGATGCATGTTATCAGGCGTTGTCGGTGGATCACGATAGCAAATATCCTTCAACTTTTCCCACAGAAAGAATTCCGGGGACGTCAGATCCGCTTAGCACCATCATCATACATGACAACTCGCAATAAACAGTATAAAAATTCACTAAATAGCTTACTATGATTACGTCTAATGCCCGCATTGGCTATTACATTTGCAGCAGAGCGTTTAGAATACTACTGATCGCTCAGCGGCTGTCGTTGAACGAATGACGTAAGTGCGCGGAACAGGTCTAACATCGTCAACCATCATCTTGATTTCCGCTATAGCCACTGGATGTCACCTGAGAAGCAACAACATCACAGACATCTCATAACGGACATTTCAAACCCACTAAAGGTGTCCAAGTCGCTTGCTGGTGACGTAATTGTGAAGAGGAAACGCGAAAGCACAACCACAGCTAAATAAAGAACACACAGGCCTCGTGTACCGTCGGACAGTGACCATCGAGCATTGTGGATGGCAGCCGGAACAACTCGTGCAGTGATCAAGCAGCTCCTCATGAGGCACACTTTTCTGTAGTTAGTTCTAAGCGACGCATGGGGTGCTGTAAAAAAGCGACGCCAATGGCCAGTCGATGACCGTGTAGCAATCCAGTGGAGAGGTTTGGTTTTGGCAAATGCCTGGAGAACGGTGCTTGCCACTGTGTCTAGTGTCAACAGTGAGGTATAGAGGAGATGGTGCTACTGTACGGGGGTGTTTTTCGTGGGTAGGGTGTGGTCCCTTTTGTCACTTAAGGGGGAATGACAGAGTGACGGTAGAAGAAACCCGATTTTTTTTACGTTGTAGAATTCGAATGCATATACATTGAAGAATTATTCCCCAAAATATTACGCGCGAACTCTAAAAAGTAACGACTCTTTGAGCGACGTTATAAACACAAAAAACCACTGCCACAAGTCGTTATCGATTCCAGTCACCCCTACTTATACCGACTTGAGTAAACCTGATTTTCTGGAGCGTTGTTTGGGCGGTTTTACTCAAAATGTGAACAAATGTTTCAATAGTCACATCTGGAGATACACTCCAAAAATTATACCCGGCCGGAGCGAAATTGTCAACCTTGCTTCAAATTTAGCCATCTGTCTATTGTGTGTAGACCAAACTGCATTAATGCAAGTGCCAAATGCCCTTCAAATCAAATTCGGCAATGTAATGCGCCCATTCTGTGAAGATAGAGATGCCAGCGGCTATGTACTCAGTGAAGAAAAGGGCGTTCAGGACGAAAATGAGTGCTTGTCAGGACAGAGTAACAAAAAGCGGCTATCCACTAACGGGAGGGATCGTTATTATGGACCGCGTATCGATGATACCCTTTAAGTTTCAAGTTTTGTCCAATTTTGTATTTGATAATACTTGTCAAACTTTAAACGCGTTTCCCTCTGAACCATGTTTTTCGGCATGGTTGTCGTCGCCCAGGCTACAATTGTCATTCGATTTTAACGATTTTTGCTCTCCCTTGAAGCAAACTGAATTTTCTTCAGTTCATCGGAGCTGATTTTTTTAATGTTCATATTTAGTATTTTTCTCGGCCAAAAGATAGAGGTCCAAAAATGGCAATTTTTTCAAATGTCTATAATATCACCAAAAAATTACTTTTTGCAAATCCCTACAATTAACTAAAATTAGATCTGTAATGGTCAGGGTGATATGTTAATTTCATGTTTCAGATAACCGCAACCGGAGCTGCAGTGACAACCGTCGATCTACCTGCTTTCAGAGCTGCCTCGGGAAAATTCCAACTACACAGTGAATATGTTAATATTATTCAATAAAAAATACCAATGCAAACTTCAACGTATGCTTTATGCATTGCAGCGAGCGCCATTCATCTAATACATTCCAGTACAGAGAAAAAAATCCTGAATTTGAGCAATATTTTTGTCCCTCACCCTGTCGTTCCCCTTAAGAAACACACGATGCGAAGGAAATGAAAAGATTTTACAGTACAGTTGAACGCGTACGGTAGAGGAAAAGTTCGGATGCGATGATTCATTGCATCGGCATGACAATGCATCGTCTCTTGAAGCAGCATCTGTGAGGCAATGGTTTGTAGACAATAATATTCCCGAAATGGACTGACCTAAATACAAGGAAAACCTATGGGATGAGTTAGGACGTCGGATTTTCTCCAGAGTCCAGCGTCGAATGTCACTGGTTTCGGCTCTTGACCAAGCATGGGCAACCATTCCTCTGCGGACACCTCGATGAAAGTACCCCCAACAGATTTCAAGCCGTTGTAAGAGTGGACACACCCCATATTAACGTCCACTAATAGATAGCCATGTACTTTTGATCAGATGTCCTACGTAGCTCAGTGAGCTTATAACTTCTCTGTAATAAAGACTAGTTTGCTGGCAGAGAGACCCCGTGCTGAAGGCTCATCTGTTTAGTCATAACGGGTTGCCCTGATCTTCACACAAACGGCCCAACTCATAGAGTTGTACGAGAGATATGTCGAAGTCTAGTTGTTGATTGTAGGTTACTGTAAAGGGTGGATGTACAATATAGTGTAATGTTTTTGTTGTATGTTGATGAGAGGAGGGGAAGGGTGAAGCTCCGTGCCGCCACAATGTCCGTCGAGCAGCACAAAGAACGCTCCCAAGTTTAACGTCCCCACCCGACGAGCGGATGAACACCAACACTGCCACGTACCCTCACTCTGCAACATACTGTGGAGACATCTGGAGTCCAATCTTACCTCACCTCGCCGGCCATACACTGGTTCTAAGAGTTTCTTCTATCACCAGGCTTCGAACCGCCTGCCTTCGGGTAAGTCGGGAACACACAGACGTTTACTAGCGGATTCGGTTGCGTAGGCAAATGGCTCTCTCCGTAATGTTATCACTGACTGTTCAGAAAAAGCACAGTAATTTCTGCAAGTGCTTCAAAACTGATCTTAATTTTACGATTCACTCCCCTGCTTTTTGAGTGATTCACGAAATTGTAGAGTGGAGCAATGAAAATGACTTGCCACTTTTATTAGAATTCACAGATGTAGATCAGTTTTGAAATCTATACCAACAGTCCTTAAAATGTTTTTTATTTTTTATTTTAGTAAATGGGAGACGACATATAACTACATAGACACTGTAAGCGTATTGTCATATCGCTGACTTGGTTGAGGAGTATCTTTGCGAGCGGCAGCATCTTTGAGAGTCGAGCACGGGACACGGAGCTGCTATGTTGTGTTGTGTTGTGGCAAAGGCATTACTATGAAAGTTCAAGCATTGCGACAAGTGATATTACAGTGAATTAATGAGATATGGAAGTGGATTCAGAGAAAAGTGGGTAAAGAAGTAATTAAAATGAGCAGTGCCGCTGTTAACGTATTTGAGTATCCGCCCGTTGCGTGTCGTACTGTACAACATCAATCATCTGCGTCGTTTTCGGCCTCCTAGAATGAACTAATGTGAATCAGTAAACAGAGTTACCACAGATGAGTACAATCAAGTGGCAGTGCCCTGTAGCGAGCGTGAGAACATGCTTTCGGCCATCGGGTTTTCGCATCATCAACAATCGGCCGCGTCGCCACAGTTACGCGCACGCTCGTAAAAGTTGAAAGGTCTCTGTTGGATTCCTTTCATGTTTAATTTCTTAAATCTGTTGCCATTTATGGAATAAATTCCTCTTCTAAATGTACTGTGGCGTTTCTGACTATCTGGGAGGAGACTGAGCAGTGGAACGTGTTACTTTTACACATAAACAAGAACGATCTGTCACACTACTACACTTTAAAGCACAGTTTATATGTAATTCTTATATGTAATTCATGTCACACAGTCTCATACGGAACCTACATCCGGTTTCTATTATATACTGTATATGATAAGATACTGTCATCCCCCTTCCCTTTTGTGTGAGAGGATGAATGAGCATATGTATTTCTAGTTGCATGCTTGAGGGTAGCAGACAAGGCTGTCTGCTAGAGAACAGTAGGACCAACGTCGGAACAGGTAGCTACGCTTCCTAAAAGCAAAGAGGTTTCTATCCTTAGTATGGTCCTGTCCGTCCGTTGTCATGTTGGTATAGGAAGCTGCCCCTCTGGCCACTTCCGTTGGTCTTTGTGAGCCACCCTCAGGAAGCACGCTCGGCAGTAGGGCAGTTGCAGTGTGGCCGTGGCGAGCGTCTGAAGTGGTAAGATCTCCGGCTAAGCGCGTGTCTGTTAAGCCCGTAGGACAATGGATTTCTTAAGTTCAGCCTAACTGAAAATTTAATCACCCTTATTTCGGGTTTAGGTCTAAAATATCCGATGTTATCTTAAATTGCAGCGCAGTATTATTCTCGTGTGAAGTTCAGATTAGTTTCTGGTAGTTGCTTTGTTACTACTTTGTGAGTAAAGTGGAACTACGTGTTGATCAGTAACTCTAACTAAGATCAATCTTAAATGCGAATGCTTGTGTGATTATAACGTCTCGTCTTGACTATATTTTCAATATAGCAACTTTTCTTTATGCTCAGCCCACGTGGGGTGTACTTTGCGAGACCACTACCACGTGCTTATATAACGGTTTGACCCATCAGGTTAATAGTAAGACGTTAGTAACCAGTTCAAGGTTATGTTTTTGTCAATTGCTTTTCGATCTAATGTATTTTAATTATCAAAATTATTGTGGAGTTGTACGCTTTGTGTAAACCAAGTTGACCACGTGGAGCATGTGGTGTAATCATCAAAGTAGCCCTCAGCTATTCTTTTTGCGAAGACTTCACAAAGAGTTAATATGAATTTAGTATACCAGTGTGTGGTAATTACATGATGGACAGGATTGTGGTATGAACGTAATTTCTTTGGGTAAAAAACTGAATCTGTTGGTTGTGGTTAATTTCTTCTTGCTTATGTTTCAATGTTCTTCGTGAGTTATTTTATGAATGCAGTGTCGTATGCAGTCTCCCAATCTTGGTTCCATATTTTATGTGTTCCGTAAGATTACAATCTCACATTTTTCAATCGTAAATAAGGCACCAGCTCAGTTATAACTCACGTATAATATGCTGAAATTTCAATGAACAATCTTAAAATAAATTTCCAAATATAAACTGATTTCTTTCTTTTTATTTAAATTCTCTTTTTATATATATATATTACCGGTTTTGTATGACTATTAAAAGATTATCATTAATGTTAGTCTGCTTGGTAAACCTAGACTAAATATCTGATGAAACAGTTGCCCAGTAATCCACGGTTAACGTCCCCAGACAGATCACGGCTTCTAACCCACTTTCATTGTCGATTAGCACCGATATCAGCATACCAAATTAAAGTTACAACATTACACAGCAGCTAAGAAAATTAAAGTTACAACATTACAAAGTGGGAACTGTGAACTGTAGATTAACTTTTATGAACAGTGTTATATTATTAGAATGTAAGTGGGCTGTTTAGGTTTTTATATTGGTAACGCCACGTAGCGCTATGTATGAAAATAACTGGCTGTGCTGTGTGCAGTCTGTGGCTGGTTTGCATTGTTGTTTGCTATTGTAGTGTTGGGCAGTTGGCTGTTAACAGCGCATAGCGTTGCGCAGTTGGAGGTGAGCCGCCAGCAGTGGTTGATGTGGGGAGAGAAATGGCGGAGTTTTGAGAGCGGATGATCTGGACGTGTGTCCATCAGAGAGAGTAAATTTGTAAGACTGGATGCCACGAACTGCTATATATATTATGACTTTTGAACACTATTAAGGTAAATACATTGTTTGTTCTCTATCATAATCTTCCATTTGCTAACTATGCCTATCAGTAGTTAGTGCCTTCAGTAGTTTGAATCTTTTATTTAGCTGGCAATATTGGCGCTCGCTGTATTGCAGTAGTTTGAGTTAACGAAGATTTTTGTGAGGTAAGTGATTTGTGAAAGGTACAGGTTAATGTTAGTCAGGGTCATTCTTTTGTAGGGATTATTAAAAGTCAGACTGCGTTGCGCTAAAAAATATTGTGTGTCAGTTTAGTGTTGATCAGAATAAGTAAAGAGAGTAATGTCTGGGTACATTCAGTTTTGCTCAGCTGTTTGAAAAGCAAATAACGTAAGAGGTTTATCAGCACAGTCATTCATTAATTTTTCTAAGGGGACGTTTCAACAAGGGTCAAGAAGGGCTGGTATTAGATATCTGTGTATTCGTAAAGAGAGTGAGAACTTTCGTTCGACCCTTCGGCTTCCGCATCATCAACAATCACCCGCGTTGTGTCGGTTACGCGTACGCTCGTCTAAGTGATAATTTTGGACGCATGATCATCAAGAATGTTAATTAGCATCAACACTTATGACTTAAGGGTGTAATCAGTGGAATCTGTGACCTTCTTTTCGTCTCAGAATATAGTTGTTCATATCAGACGTAGGACAATGTCATGTTCAATGTTTAGTGGCTCCCCTAAACCCGCTTGCGTATTTAGATACATAATTTAAGGCAATCCAGCAACAGTGGAGGGAAAATACGACCACCACGGGAGTATCAGGTACATGGTGTGGACAGGACGCACGGTCAAAGCGAGTATTCAGTTTTAGGGACCCCCACCAGTTGCGCCCCCGGGCGTGTTACAACACTACCGATTGTAACGGAATGTGTCAGTATAATTAGGAATTTAGAATTAAAAGGAGAGACAGGAAGGCAGATTCCATATCACCGAAACTAATCTCGATAACTCTAGAAAAGTCGTGAGATCCATAAACCGGGGGAAAAATAGAGTACGCCTCAAAGAACTTCGTTTTTTCTGCTCACATTGTATTTAACAGCATTAGTTAGAAAGTGTGCCTGAAAATCAATTACAAGTATTAATCTCTTTAATTCTTAAGAAATATTTTTCCGTCTTAAAACCTATGGCAGTTAATCTAACTAGCGTCCGAGATTACGATGTGAAAGTTGAATTTGTATTTACTGAGTCTGATAATTAAAAATATTTTTTCCTCTAATATATCTGTACTTCACTCCTTTCAGACATTTGAAATCATTTAACTTTTTTTGTATTTTAAAAAGTTGCGATGCAACTGAACTTTACTGTCCTACTAGGACAGGTGCTACGTTGGAAATCTTAGTAGTGCACGCCGTACAACTTCAGTGCGTAATACTAGCTCTGTACGCTGAAACTACAGCGGTTACGATGTAATGAAAAAGTTGCTGTTCATGTAACCGTATATTCTAACGGCACAAGAGCGTCCTTGTTTCCCAGGGCACCCATCGACAACGATCTGAGAATAAATTCAGAAAGATTATTTTCCGAGTAATGTAACTAATGAGAGAGAAAGCGGCAAACAATGTGTGAGCTGACGTGCTAAAGATAAATGGCAACTCTAAGGATCAGTTACTTGCAGTATAAAGCACATTTAAATTTTTACTGTTCGCAATAGATTTAACTACTTTTAACAATTATAGTTTACACGAATTCATAACAGCCACAGTGGAGAAAGGAAAATAGTACAGGCTACGAGTACTTCAGCGTTTTCGTGAAACAAAACTGGTATTCGGATTTTATAGTTTTAAAGCCTCTGTTTTATTACAGGTGATCAAATCTGCATTTGTGAACGGAACTTAAATGACAGGAAATGGGGCTATAAAACGGCAACCAAAGAAATCGGAAAGACGTTAACGAAACGTTTATAGGCACGTATTGTATTGGTTATTAAGCTTTTCGCTGTATTTTAATTTCCTAATTAATCTAAAAGGTACTGCGACAATTTTTATGAAGCTAAATGCTTACACAATCAAATGTTTACTGAGCGGATAATGACGGCTGTTTGCTTGCTTTATACGACTGATTACCAGAGTTAATTTACGTGCAATTTTCCCGACGTTCAAAGAATGACACAGCGTATAAATCATTAGAATTATAACATGAGCTTGACTGAACACACGACTCTCTAAATGATCACACGATTAGCCCCTAGGATAATGGGCGGAAGTATGATATTTTCTACTCTATTGTTGGTTTTTAATTTAAGATGCCATTGATAAGAGATATGTAAGCGATCAGGGGGATTTCCTTAATAGAGGTATATCTAGCTTCTAGAAACCTTCAGTGACACTTGAAAAAACAGTTACTCAAATCTAAAGGCTAGTAATACATAAAGGCTGTAACAGTTTGAATCCTATAACAAGATGGTGCCGTATGACAATAATACTCATATAAGCAAGTTTTACATCAGCGATCGTTGGTAAGCCCACACAACGTTGAAGCATTCGAACTTCTTGTTGAATGCTCATTCTTATGACTGATTTCATTGTCTTCTCTTCCTCTTCCTATCTTTCGCTAGTCCTTTCATCTCTATATGCATACTACAGTCCCCATCCTCGAGAAGTTGAGTAACATACGAGGGTTGCCCAGAAAGTAACGCACCGCGTTTTATTTTTCTCAGCCGAAAACAATGCTACGAATGCGAAAGGTTACGTAAGCACCATTTCAAGTCTCCTGAGTGAACGGGCCAAGTTTTCGTCACTTCCGACAGATAGCGCAGCAGCAGGATAGTATCGAAATGGCGTCTGTAGGCTATATACGTTACAAGCAACGTGTCATCATTGAATTTCTCTCTGCAGAGAAAGAAACCGTGGGGAGTATTCAGAACCGCTTGTGCAAAGTCTATGGAGCATCTACTGTCGACAAAAGTACAGTTAGTCGCTAGACACGGAGGGTGAGGTCATCAGAAGGCGGTTCGGCAGAGCTCCACGATTTACAGCGGTCGGGGAGACCATCCACGGCTGTCACACCTGACATGCTGCAGCGAGCTGATGCTGTCATTCGCGAGGACAGTCGCATTACTACTCGGCAGTTGGCGCCGCTCCTGGAGGACGATGTGGAGGTGAATCACACAGTGAAGCACTAGGACAGTGACTGGTACCGACGGGGCATACACGCCCTTGTTTAGCGCTGGAGGAAGTTCCTAGACCGGGATGGAGATTACGTGGAAAAAGAGGGTGTGTAGATAAAACACCATTCTTTCGTGTGCGTAATCTTCACTATGTTCAATAAAGAATTGTTGAAGGAAAAAATTGCGGTGCATTACTCTCTGGGCAACCCTCGTATTAACTCTTCGAACGTTCAAACAAATTTTCCCTCTTCAGTTCCTACCTGTGCCCTGTTAATGTTTTGGGAACATTTTAGAAGATGTGTATCAACTTTCCTCTTCCTTTTGTTGGTATGACGGGACTTCAAAAAGTAAGTTATGTATTAATATGGCAGGCCAAAGAACTTTTATTGTATGTTGCACTACGATACGAAGCGAAACAGATAAATGTCTACTTTTCAACATAGGCGTCAAGTGTCTGTAAACTATAATCGGGACATTCTGCCAACCGCTCATTTCCTCGACGATAGAAAGTCACTTCTTGCTCAGGTAGTGGTGAAGTCGAAGTAGATACTCCGTGCGAATTGGTATGGGTGGAGATTATACTTAACAGCCGAACTAAGTTAATAATACGCTCCTTCTACCGACCCCCAGACTCCGATGATATAGTTGCTGAACACTTCAGAGAAAATTTGAGTCCCGTAACAAATAAATACCCCACTCATACGGTTATAGTTGGTGAGGACTTCAACCTTCTCTCGATATGTTGGCAAAAATACTTGTTCAAAACCGGTGGTAGGCAGAAAACATCTTCCGAGATTATCCTAAATGCTTTCTCCGAAAATTATTTCGAGCAGTTAGTCCACAAACCCACGCGAATTGTAAATGGTTGCGAAAACACACTTGACCTCTTAGCCACAAATAATCCAGAGCTAATAGAGAGCATCATGACTGATACAAGGATTAGTGATCACAAGGTCGTTGCAGCTAGGCTCAATACCGTTTCTTCCAAATCCACCAGAAACCAACGCAAAATAATTTTATTTAAAAAAGAGGATAAAGTGTCACTAGAAGCCTTCCTAAGAGACAATCTCTATTCCTTCCGAACTGACTATGCAAGTGTACACGAGACGTGGCTCAAATTCAAAGACATAGTAGCAACAGCAATTGAGAGATTCATACCTCATAAATTGGTAAGAGATGGAACTGATCCCCCATGGTACACAAAACAGGTCCGAACGCTGTTGCAGGGGTAACGGAAAAAGCATGCGTAGTTCAGAAGAACGCGAAATCCCGAAGATTGGCTAAAATTTACAGACGCGCGAAATTTGGCACGCACTTCAATGCGAGATGCCTTTAATAGGTTCCACAACGAAACATTGTCTCGAAATTTGGTAGAAAATCCGAAGAAATTCTGGTCGTATGTAAAGTACACAAGCGGCAAGACGCAGTCAATACCTTCGCTGCGCGGTGCCGACGGTACTGTTACTGACGACTGTGCCGCTAAAGCGGAGTTATTGAACGCAGTTTTCTGAAATTCCTTCACCGGGGAAGACGAATGGAATATTCCAGAATTTGAAACACGAACAGCTGCTAGCATGAGTTTCTTAGAAGTAGATACCTTAGGGGTTGCGAAACAACTCAAATCGCTTGATACGGGCAAGTCTTCAGGTTCAGATTGTGTACCGATTAGGTTCCTTTCAGTTTACGCTGATACAATAGGTCCCTACTTAGCAATCATATACAACCGCTCGCTCACCGATAGATCTGTACCTACAGATTGGAAAATTGCGCAGGTCGCACCAGTGTTTAAGAAGGGTAGTAGGAGTAATCCACCGAACTACAGACCTATACCATTGACGTCGGTTTGCAGCAGGGTTTTGGAGCATATACTGTATTCAAACATTATGAATCACCTCGAAGGGAACGATCTATTGATACGTAATCAGCATGGTTTCAGAAAACATCGTTCTTGTGCAAGGCAGCCAGCTCTTTATTCGCACGAAGTAATGGCCGCTATCGACAGGGGATCTCGAGTTGATTCCGTATTTCTAGATTTCCGGAAAGCTTTTGACACCGTTCCTCACAAGCGACTTCTAATCAAGCTGCGGGCCTATGGGACATCGTCTCAGTTGTGCGACTGGATTCGTGATTTTCTGTCAGGAATGTCGCAGTTCGTAGTAATAGATGGCAAATCATCGAGTAAAACTGAAGTGATATCAGGTGTTCCCCAGGGAAGCGTCCTGGGACCTCTGCTGTTCCTGATCTATATAAATGACCTGGGTGACAATCTGAGCAGTTCTCTTAGGTTGTTCGCAGATGATGCTGTAATTTACCGTCTAGTAAGGTCATCCGAAGACCAGTATCAGTTGCAAAGCGATTTAGAAAAGATTGCTGTATGGCGTGGCAGGTGGCAGTTGACGCTAAATAACGAAAAGTGTGAGGTGATCCACATGAGTTCCAAAAGAAATCCGTTGGAATTCGATTACTCGATAAATAGTACAATTCTCAGGGCTGTCAATTCAACTAAGTACCTGGGTGTTAAAATTACGAACAACTTCAGTTGGAAAGACCACATAGATAATATTGTGGGGAAGGCGAGCCAAAGGTTGCGTTTCATTGGCAGGACACTTAGAAGATGCAACAAGTCCACTAAAGAGACAGCTTACTCTACACTCGCTCGTCCTCTGTTAGAATATTGCTGCGCGGTGTGGAATCCTTACCATGTGGGATTGACGGAGGACATTGAAAGGGTGCAAAAAAGGGCAGCTCGTTTTGTATTACCACGTAATATGGGAGAGAGTGTGGCAGATATGATACGCGAGGTGGGATGAAAGCCATTAAAGCAAAAGCGTTTTTCGTCGCAGCGAGATGTATTTACGAAATTTCAGTCACCAACATTCTCTTCCGAATGCGAAAATATTTTGTTAGCCCAACCTACATAGGTAGGAATGATAATCAAAATAAAATAAGAGAAATCAGAGCTCGAACAGAAAGGTTTAGTTGTTCGTTTTTCCCGCGCGCTGTTCGGGAGTGGAATGGTAGAGAGATAGTATGATTGTGGTTCGATGAACCCTCTGTCAAGCACTTAAATGTGAATTTCAGAGTAATCATGTAGATGTAGATGTAGGTACACATTCGAGAGCCGCTCTGTGAACGTCCTTGCCGTTGGAAAATATCTTCCTCCTCAGGCGTTTTCTTAATCTTGCCGAGAGGGCGGAAATCAGGCGGTTTAAGATCTGGACTTCCAGATCAGTATCATTCATGTCTGTACCGCATTCTTCACATTGATTTCGACATTTCACTTGGTTCGCCACCTTGAATCTGTGTGCAGTTTAGGCCTTTTGCCTACAAGAATCGTACTGTTCCGCCTGTTTCAACTTTGGAGTACGTTTCCGGCATCCGCGTCACTTCTATCGCAACATGTGGTGCACCTGTTATACGTACATCAGCAAAACTGTGTGTTCCGGAAACCCAGGACTAGTAGTGTCCTATGACAACGCGGCAGTCTTTTTGTGTAATGGTCTGAGTGTGGGATAGCATGTGAAACTTACTTTCTCAAGTCAATCGGCACACAGGCTTTTGGCTGTGCAGACTACCTACAACACATCCTCTAGTTTAATTTTAAACCTGAATTTCCAATTCTTCAAGGTTCTCGTTCTCTGATTATATGAAAGTGAATATTGCTATCGTGATTTAGTTTTTGATTTTCAAGTTGATTCCTTATTTCTGGACTTCCAGAGACGTTTTAAGACTGTACCACACATACAGCTTGTTGTGAAATTGAGTGCCTACGGAATATCGTAATATCGTCTCAGTTATATGACTGGATTTGTAATTTAGTGTCAGAGAGGTCACAGTTCGTAGTAACTGACACAAAGTCATCGAGTGAAACAGAAGTGATTTCTGGCGTTCCCCAAGGTAGTGTTACGGGCCCTCTGCTGTTCCTTATCTATATAAACGATTTAGGAGACAATCTGAGCAGTTGTCTTAGGTTGTTTGCAGATGACGCTGTCATTTATCGTCTCGTAAACTCATCAGAAGTCAAAACAAAATGCAAAACGATTTAGAAAAGATATCTGTATAGTGCGGAAATTGGCAATTGACCGTAAATAATGAAAACCGTGAGGTCATCTACATTAGTGCTAAAAGGAAACCATTAAATTACGGTTACACGATAAATCAGTCAAATCTAAAGGCCGTGTATTGAACTAAATACGCGGGAATTAAAGTTACGAACAACGTAAATTGGAAAGAACACACAGAAAATGTTGTTAGGAAGGCAAACCAAAGACTGCGTTTTGTTGGGAGAACACTCAGAAAAGTACCATAGCTACTAAAGAGTCTACCTACACTACGCTTATCCGTCCTCTTTTGGAGTACTGCTGCGCGGTTTGGGATCCTCACCCGAAAGGGTTAACGGAATACATCGAAAAAGTTCAAAGAGGAGCAGCACATTTTGTATTATCGCGAAGTAGGGGAGAGTGTGTCACTGACATGATGCAGGATTTGGAGTAGTCATCATTAAAACAAAGGCGTTTTACGTCGTGGCGAAATCATCTCACGAAATTTCAAATACCAGCTTTGTCCTCCGAATGCGAAAATATTTTGTTGACGCCGACCTACATAGGGAGAAACGATCATCATAATAAAATAAGGGAATTCAGAGTTCGCATGGAAAGATATAGGTGTCCGGTTTTTCGTTGCGCTGTTCAAGATTGGAATAATAGAGAATTGTGAAGGTGGTTCGATGAACCCTCTACCAGGCACTTAAGTGTGATTTTCGAAGTATCCATGTAGATGTAGATGCAGATAATTTACCACGATCTATATTGTACATAGTTGCTTGCACTATGTCACTTATGCTCGTGAACCAGCTGAGAAAGGTGAAGGTGACAAGAAATAAGGCGAAACTGAAAAACCAAATATGTACTCGACAGGTGTGGACACAGTTTTGTGTTAAGATGAAAATGAGAAAAATCAAATAAAATAGAATACATAAATTTCAGTCATAAGTGGTGGAATTTATTATGTTAATTATTCTCGAACAGTATACAATGTTATCCACCATTTAATTTAGCAGCAGATGGATTTAACAAAAGAAAAAAATCATTCATTGGCTTGAAAACAAAATCACTTATACTAAAAATCAATGTGAATAGAATAGTTCTATAATTACTGATTCAAAGTTTTTGCTTTTCAACGAATCGCAGATCATATATTGACTGATCCGCTTCAAAAGCTTCCAAACGTCAGCCAAAGTGCTGTTCACACATACATGGGTTGCCAGAATTTTAATTAACTACGTATAATTTGCCACATAACGCGGCTCACCGAACAAACAAAACAGGGTTTCGCATATTGGAACAAGCGTGTGATTCTCGCTTTTCTGAAGACCACAAAGGTACATGTAATTGCAGTGGGCGTACGGCCCGTGATGTATGCGGAAATGAAAACGACTCCACGGCTAAAGGGCTTGCGGATGTATTTCTGCAGGGCGATGTGGTTCGCCTGTTCAATAGTGAAGAGGGAATCAAAGTGTAGAATAATTTCCGTCGTTTTGTTCCTCCTAGAATGCAACTGGCTTCCTAGCGTGAGCGTAGCTTCTGACATAATCCAACTCATCTGCATTCACCAACTCTCGAACGGAAAGGGACTGTGGCAGAACAAATACACTGTTTGCCTTCGCCCTCGCTCAAAGTCCACACTGTAAAGGGCAGAGGCGACACGAATCACAGAATGGTACCTCAGCCAGTCCCCCGCAGCGACGATGCGCGTTTGTTCTCTCGGGGTGCTAACCGGAAACTCTCCGTGAATCGATAAATAAATAAATGCAAATGTTCAGAACGAAGAAAGAGAGATAAAGCGAAATCGCTGATCTACTGATTGTTTGCGTCAAAGAGTCTTTTGCAGAATTCTTTCCTCGTCAGTTCATCGCTACAGAATTCATCAGTACAGAATGAAGGCTGTTGTTTAAAAAAGATCTCTAGATCATTTTGTAATTGGAATTGATCGTCTGATGATTTTACTAGACGGTAAATTACAGCGTCATCTGCAAACAATCCAAGGGGCTACTCAGATTATCACCTAGATCATTTATGTAAATCAGGAACAGCAGAGGGTCTACGACACTACCTTGCGGAACGCCAGACATCACTTCTGTTCTACTCGATGATTTACCGTCTATCACTACGAACTGTGATCTCACTGAGAGGAAATCACGAATCCAGTCACACAACTCAGACGATACTCCATATGCACGCCATTTGATTAATAGTCGCTTGTGAGGAACGGTATCAAAAGCCTTCTGGAAATCTAGGAATATGGAATCGATCTGAGATCCCTTGTCGACAGCACTGTATTGCACAAGAACGATATTTTCTAAATCCGTGTGGGTTATGTATCAATAAGTCATTTTCTTCAAGGTGATTCATAATGTTCGAGTACAGTATATGCTCCAAAATCCCACTGCAAATTGAGGTCAGTGATATGGGTCTGTAATTCTACGGGTTACTCCTATTTCCTTTCTTGAATATTGGTGTGACCTGTGCTACTTTCCAGTCTTTAGGAACAGACCTTTCGTCAAGTGAGCGGTTGTATATGATTGCTAAGAAAGGCGCTATTGTGTCTGCATACTCTGAAAGGAATCTGATTGGTATACCATCTGGACCGGGGGACTTGCCTCTCTTAAGTGATTTGAAATATTTCACAACACCTAAGATACCTACTTTTATGTCACTCATGCTAACAGCTGTTCTGGTTTCGAATCCTGGAATATTTACTTCGTCTTCTTTCGTGAAGGAATTACGGGAAACTGTAGTTAATAACTCCGCTTTAGTGAAACCATCATCGGTAACATTTCCATCGCTATCGCGCAGTGACGGTATTGAGTGTTTTTTGCCACTGGTGTACATTTCATACGACCAGGATCTCTTTGGGTTTTCTACGATATTTTGAGACAATGTTTCATTGTGGAAACTATTAAAATCACCTTTTATTGACGTCCGCACTAAATTTCGAGCTTCCGTGAAAGTTAGCCAGTCTTGGGGATTTTGCGTTCTTCTGAATTTGGCATGCTTTTTTCGTTGCTTCTGCAACAGTGTTCTGACGTGTTTTGTGTACCACGGTGGATCAGTCCCGTCTCTTATTAACTTATGCGGTATGAATCTATCTACTGCTGTCGATACTGCAACTTTGAGTTTGAACCATACCTGGTCTACACTTACATAATTACCTTGGAAGGAATGGAGACTCTCTCTTAGGAAGGCATGAAGCTAATTTTTATCTGCTATTTTAAATAGATATATTTTGCGTTTATTTTTAGTGGTTTTGGTTTTGGTTGATATGCTTTTAAGCCTCGCTACAATGACCTTGTGTTCACTAATCCCTGCATCTGTCGTGACGGCTCTCTATTAGATCATGATTATTTGTAGCTAAGAGGTCAAGTGTATTTTCGCAACCATTTAGATGTCGTGTGGGGTCATGAACTAATTGTTCAAAGTAATTCTCAGAGAAAGCATTTAGTACAATTTCGGAAGATGTTTTCTGTCCACCGGCTTTGAACGTGTATTTTCGCCAACAAATCGAGGGTAGATTGAAGTCTCCACCAATTATAACGCTGTCGGTGGGGTACTTACTTGTAATGAGATTAAAGTTTTCTTTGAACCGTTCAGCTATATATCTTTGGAAGTGGACACTGTAACGTGCCTCCTGCTACCATAACCCAATGCGTGCTGCATGATAGACGTAATTCCATGTAACCATTCTATATTTTTGTTATCTTCCATCTTAAACTTCACCTCCTTAATAGCACTGATTTTCAACAAAACTAATTTCACTTGAGACATGCACAGCCTTTATATACATATACATATACATACGTAATGCAATATCAGGTAGGGTTTTCTGAAAATAACAACAACAACAATAACAAAGATGTATGATGACTAATACAATACACTTCTTGAGGTACAATATAATTCTTGAGGACCAATGTAGATTTTGAGGTACAATATATTGTTCTTGAGGTACAAATTGACTCTGCTATTCCAATGCAGCAATACTTTTAACTTACACACTACAACAGTAACACTGGTAGGAATTTTTTTAAATAAATATACGCTAAAAATAATGCGGAAATACTTTCTTTACTACTACAACTAAATGCCACAGCCTCAGTAGCATAGCTTTTACAGTAATTCTGATGGACTGTGTACGCTTAGGATCTAATTTCAACAGTCAATAATAGCAAAGGTTTTTAGAATAACAGTTCTGATGGACTGTGATCTATATACACTTAAAAACTATTCTGACTTGGATGGCTAGCAGCAGGTGAAAAACTTAAAAGCTATTCTATTTACAATACGCACATGGTGCGTAAATAGATATATATTTACAGGCTACACATATGTTGAGTATGAACAAATATTTCAATATATAATTTTTTTCTGTTTTTTGCTTTTTTAATATTTTTGTGTTTATGCTTTTTTCTTTCTTTTACTCACATGGTGTACATATATAAACATATTTTTTTTCTTTTTATCCTTTCCTTTCCGCACATTTTCTCTCTCTCTCTCTCAATGTATATTTATATGACACACACTCACAGACACTCACACACACAAAATTACTTATAGTATGGTAAAAGAGTCATACTACTACTCTGCAGAGACTCTCTCTCTCTCTCTCTCTCTCTCTCTCTCTCTCTCTCTCTCTCTCTCTCTCAATCAGAGTTCCCCACCCATTCTATTGCCACAAGTGAGTAGTGTGAGTATAGGAGAGTTTCAGTCCCATTATCACGAATGACCCTTTTATCGTCATGAGGCGACAGATCGATTTTCGACTGCAGCACAATGTACACCTCGTGTCCTCTCGATCGAATACTGGTCTGCCGTACCATATGCGGTGGTTGTGGTGCAGCACTGCGAACACCACTGCACAGGCACCGCAAATAGTCTTCGATAAAGAGGGTTCTCGATGCAATACGTAGCACACCCTTACCCTGCCTCTGGGTGGCATCTTCCAATGTGCGATAAGCATACATTTTTGAGCATAGACCTACAAACTCCACAATCGACAATCCATTCGCCTCGTCCTTCATCAGACTGATAACATTCTTGCTCTATGGAATAATACCATAAGGATTATCTGCTGTGTATGAGGACATGTCAAATTCATTACCATGGCACCTAATTAGTCCATGTGGATTGCAGATCTTCACCCAATAGATGAAGCTATCTGTATCTGTATAAAGTACTTTAGGATCTGCGAAATGAGTTTTCGCAAATTCATAATGAAAGCGCTACTTGTGGAGTTTGGATATGTCTAGTATGCACACTCCCACATAAATAGGTTTCGTAAACACTACTGCAGTCTTCACCATCTCCACAACAGCAAAGTTCTTACCGGATATGGTGACTCATTTAAAATTTAGTCTGGAAAAGCATTTTCTTATGTCATAACGCCCATACCATTCGGTTCTAATCAAAATTTCACATCTTTCCCTCAAATTCTCCATTGTTTTGCCGAAAACTGAATTATTCATTAATTCATAAAAAATCTTTCTCAAAGTCACACATCGTGGAAGCACTCTGTCTCGTATTCAAATCAATATATTCCTTCAAACAGGGGACCGCTTGAAGGAGGTAGCCTGGGTGATTCTAACCAGCTCCATACCCAAGCTGAGACATTGCTGGAGGTTACGATAATGAATAATGTATCTCCGCTTATCCCCCAGCATTGTTATCAGTTTTGGCATGGAGCCTCCTCATGGAACTAGTTGCTCTGGACACAGCGGCAAATCAGCGTGCGGATCATGCAAACTAAAAGGGTATGTAAGTTCTGCCTCCACCATATACCCTGCATCAGAATCAGCTGCCATACTCCCATGATTTTACACCGAATCCCTTGCATTCGTCTTTGGGCACCCATCAAAACTCACCAATAAGCAGTGATTGCTGGATGGTGTGCCCATATAAGTTATTTACATCCAGGTACAGTATTTAACTCGAGCCAAGGGAAGCATTGAACCTGTCACCCATCCTCTGGTTATTTACCTTTGTGTGCCTATGGACACATGGGCTAAGTCCCCCATGAATTCCTTGCTCAAAGAAAAGAAGCATGTCAGCATCAGTCAATAGTTCAATGCTGCACTTCGTTTTCTTGAGCATTGCGTCCCAAGACAACCCAGGTGCCGTGTAATAAAAGGCGGGATCCAGAGAAGATGTGGTCATGCATAGACTCCAGAATTTCTCAAAAACGTCCGAAAGCAAGCACACGTCTGGGTCCATGTAAAGCCATCCTAAAGTGGAAGTATTGAATTCCTGCCAGAAATTCATGGCATGCTCAAACTCTGCATCCATTACAGCATCGCCTGTAAGGTTGCTGGAGAATGCAGCTATGTCGGGTAGTCTGTTTTCGTTGAGTTTCACCATACTATCCACATAGTCTTATTGGAAAGCCCCCTTCCTAGTCACAAGTTGAAACTTTTCCTTATTGGGAATTGTACCTTGAGTGATATGCATATCCCTCTGATGCAGAGTTTCAACGCATGGCCGAGCGAGGTGGCGCAGTGGTTAGCACACTGGACTCACATTCGGGAGGACGACGGTTCAATCCCGTCTCCAGCCATCCTGATTTAGGTTTTCCGTGATTTCCCTAAATCGTTTCAGGCAAATGCCGGGATGGTTCCTTTGAAAGGGCACGGCCGATTTCCTTCCCAATCCTTCCCTAACCCGAGCTTGCGCTCCGTCTCCAATGACCTCATTGTCGACGGGACGTTAAACACTAACCACCACCACCAACGCATGTCTGAAGTGGCGCCTACATAAAACACAGCGTATCAAGGAAGCGGAGTGTAATTCATGGCGTCATTCGTTTGGAGAATGAAATGTATTTCTCCATGCTCTCAGGTAGGACAATGACCTTATGTTTCTCCAAACCGAAATCAGTCACGTGCTCAACTAGAAAATGAGTGTCATACCCGCTTAAATTGTGGAAGGAAATGGGTATGTGCCTAGGTAGCTTCTACTTCAAACTGCACGCATTGTGAGCTGCACCATGGAACTTCCCCATAAGATGACAGCGGCCTCTACGAGGAGTTTCCGCTTTTCGTTCTAATGGCAGCCCACAAATGTGGCAGTCAACCGTGGGAGTGTACAGATCTTCATTCTCCTTCGATTTGGACATGCGTACGTTGTTGCTGTAAAGCTTATCAACCTCCCATGAAAATTTTTCGAGCTCAGTAACCAGCCAAACCGTAGGATTATCCCCGACATAACATTTGTAGCAGTTAAAACTGGAATCATGTGACGATACAGTTTGGTATGCTGCCGCATATGGTACATGTTTTCTGTAAAGGTGGTATCTGAAGCTGCAGGGCCACCTTCACAGCGGGTCACAGGGTTGAGGAGGCATTCAAAGTCGGCATACACTACAAACGGGCATTACTCCTGGTGGTGAGCATTCTTGAACTTTATGAATTTGTTTTACTCAGTAGGCATAATAACAGCTACTGGGTCCTTGGAAGAACAGTCTACTAGATGCGCCACTAATAACTCGTCTGAGGAGAAATAATTGAGGCACCTTAAGCAAATATGTTTTACATGATAATTTGTTGATAGTTGGGAGGAAAGGAGTCGGGACGTGTCTTTGATTCAAACATAGTGATAATTATCACCTTCAGAGAAGAGCAGCATGTTTACATGCAATTCACACTCACCTGCAAATTTTGAGAAATGGAGGGGACCGACGACAATATGCTTGTCTTGCTCATCTGACTTGCTTTTTTTCTCCGGGCAATAAACATGAACCGATATTCCGGTATTGTGCGCCTCAAATTTAGGTATGTCCTGGATCTTGACGAGGAAATCGATGCTATCAAAGTTATATATAACACCCACGAATATTATCACCTACATGGTATGTACTGGGACGCTTAGGATGATCCCTTCTATTGTACTTTCTTTTGCAAGCCAGGATTGACCGTACTCGATCATGTACTGGGACGCTTAGGATGATCCCTTCTATTGTACTTTCTTTTGCAAGCCAGGATTGACCGTACTCGATCAGTTGTATTTTCGACATTAATGCATGCTATCTTGTTAGCTATATCTTCAGGGAGCTTGATATAGCTTGACCCTCCATTTACCAGAGCGTAAACATGGGTATGGATGTCCAGGTGTAATATTTGGCTGAGTGCTTTAGCTGACCCTCTGACTTCCATCTCAGAGAACTGGGCCAGTATAACACTCAAGGTGGATTGATGAAACCACTCAGCAATTTACGTGCTGCACGTTATCACGCCATCCCCCCCCCCCTCCTTCCCCTGAAGATAATGAAGAGTTGTCTCTTCAACACTCGACTCAACATTGGGGGGGGGGGGGGCGATAATTCGATGCAAAGCACCACACTGCATTTAAAGGCGGGATACAGCGTATCATTGACTACCTTGAGGAACTCCGTTTACACGACAGGATGGCACGCCCTTAGAAATTCAACAGGGCCGCGGTACCCCCCTGCCAGGTCCTCGATCCTGGTGAATGAGATTCGCTCTTCTAAGGCGTCTGCAATCACCAAGTATTCTAACTGTGGTATGGTATCACTGACCTGATGTCCTTCATTAGAAGGACGGGAGAAGGAACTGCCACTAGCCATAGGATCCTCTCTATTACTAATAATGTAACTACAACTAGTCGATGGAGTCAGCAAGGTGGACAGGGGTGTGTGCTGTACCTCACGTGATCAGCGAGGACGTGACGGTGGAGGAGGAGACACGTAGATTCGGGCCGCTGCGAGCAGCCTGGTTGCTGCAGCCTTAACCCATTAGCCTGAGGGAGGGCGACCCATGGATGCCAGAGCGATTCTCTTGAGGCCGCGGCCGCGGCAGGGTCGGGGCCAGGGACAGCAGCGGCGGTGGTGATAGCGTTGGCGGGGGCGGAGGTGGAGGCGGCGGCGGCGGCGGCGGCCGCCGCCGCCTCCTGCGCGATGATAGCGGCTCCCTTATAGGCGAGGCGTGCCTTACTGGGCGCCGCTTTGGTGAGGAAGACGGTTTAGTCACCACTGGTATGCTCGCCACAACTTGTTGAGACGCGACCACTGTAGAAGAAGAGATAAAATAAATAACAGTTAAGTAAATTGTTTACCGCTGCTGGCGCGGTGAAAGAAAGAATTCTGAAGATCTCATGGTTCTAAGACTCACTGGTCATACCGGACTCGAGAGTCCATTATCGCAGCAACGTATTTTCGCCACCTGTCCCTGTCTTGGGAAGAGGAGTGAGTAATTACCTTTTTCGCTCTGGTTCCAGGGCATAAACAATTGATCAGGGGACTCCACCGCACCCTCAAAAAAGTCATCGTAATTATCGTCTAGTAGAGTGACATCTGAGTGCCTTTGTCGGTCCTCATCTGTCTCGCCTGCAACAGCATCAACAATAACAACAACAAACAAGGTATATAATCCGATTTGTTACAGAAAAAAAAATTCCTATGCTACTACCACTACTACTAGAGGCATATAATCTTTTTTTTTTAATTTACAAGTATGCTGCGTGGACATCTCGTTATTTGCTGGAGGCTGTTCCTGCATCTGTTGATGAACAGCCTCCAGCTGCCCATCCAGCAAATCCAACTCGTCTAGAGCTGTTCCTGTAACAGGACGAGACAAAATTTTATTTATTTTGAATGTTTAGTTACACTTTAAGATCACACATGGATATTTTTTTCTATACTTACGTGGATGCTGTTGTCGGTTATCTACAGCTGGGGTCTGTTCCACGTAGGTTGCTGTAGTAGATAATTGTTTTCAGCCCCAAACTCTGCCTACAGCTCAATTTGCATTTGCTTCAGGAGATCTAGAAAAAAAAGAAGTATGAAATACGAAAATTTTGAATCGCTACTATAGAAGAAGAAATTACAATGAAAATTATACTCACAAGGCAATTCCAGCTGTCAACCCAACACAGGAGGCTGGACTTCCAGAGTCTGTTGCGGTCCAGCCCCCTACTGTCGCTTCTCACACACCAAGACAAAATCCTAGAGTTGCACTATAACAAATGACGGAATTAGTGAGGCAAATTTACCACACACACAAAAATTTTCACTCAAAATGGAAATTATTTACTCACTTCGTAATCCTGTCTCCAGAACTCTAAACCTCTTGCTGCTACACTCTGAGGTGTTGTTACAGCTACCTCTCTTCATCTTGCAGAGAGAAAAGAACAAGTAAACATACACAGACACGATGGAACGCACAATAAGGCGGACAGCAGTGGACTGAGGACAATGGGGGTTGGTTGTAGGTTTATGTATAGACTGTGGCGGCCAATGAGAGAGCTTAATTTGGATGTACAGCCAATGAGAAGCTTTTATCGAACGTCACTATTTGTGGAAGTGCTTGATACGACCATCGTCTCTCTCTCTGAGTAACAAGAATGCTTTTATGATGAACTGTATTTTCTCAAGCATGGATATTACGATTTCTGGGAGTGGTAACACGTGATACCTCAAAAAAAAAAAAAAAAAAGGTTCAAATGACTCTGAGCACTATGGGACTTAACATCGGTGGTCATCAGTCCCCTAGAACTTAGAACTGCTTAAGCCTAACTAACCTAAGGACATCACACACATCCATGCCCGAGGCAGGATTCGAACCTGCGACCGTAGCGGTCACGCGGTTCCAGACTGAAGCGCCTAGAACCGCACGGCCACACCGGCCAGCCCCGTGATACCTCGTTAGTACAATCAGGAAGAATTCAATCGGTGTTATTCTGGGCTATTTTCGTGAACAGGTCCTGTTAAGATTGCGAAGGAGAAAAAGTGGTCAAACAAATTTGTATAGTGCGAGCATTGACTTCATTATCCACATGTATCATGTGCATGGACTAGACACGTCTCGCATGTCCCATTAGGATCGCAATGGAGAGCGAACGGTCGAACAGATTTCTATAGCGTGAGCTGCGACGTCAGTATTCACAGGCATCGCGTCAGCAACAGTAAACACATTTGCACGCATCCCAGTATAACACTTGTAGAAATTTAACTGTAGGTACGACTTTCACATGCCACTGGTAGCGGTGTGATATGCCATTTTCCCCCACCCTGAACCGCCATCTTGGATTAAGTTACAGGAGGGGCGATGGCGCCCTCTGGTGTCAGTACTGTGTACTAGGTCAGTAGGACTCTGTAGTCCATGATGAGCACACTGGATGGTGATACTCACTCTAATTGTTTAAATAAAGACATATGTCCAGTGCAGGCTGAGTCCTTTTCTCACTGCCATCTTGGATTATATCACAGGAGGGGCGATGGCACCCTTTGGCGGCAGCACTGTTTACTAGGTCAGTTGGACTTTGGACCCCATGGCAAACACATTCGATGGTGGTACTGACTCTAATTTCTTAAATAAAGATTGAAAATAAAGACATGTCCAGCACAGACTGAGTCCCTTTCCCGCCAGTTCCTGGGCAGAGGTGGTGGTCGAGTGACAGGTTAGTGGAGGTATCCCAAGTGCCCTTTTTTCCCGCCATTTTCTTAGGTTAGTGGAGGTAGCAGTGGTGTGTTGCATTGTCCTGATGAAATTTGAACTTCCCACTATTTTCTGGGGGCGGGGAAGGCAGGGGAGAGGGAGGGGGTTAGGTTAGTGGAGGTAGCCCAATTGACCTATCTTCCCACCAAAATCAAACTTAACGCCAAAAGCCGCCGTCTTGGATAACACTACTCGAGTCATCAGCTGACATCATAGCTGTCATCTTGGATGAGGTCATGTGCTGTTGCCAAGTCTACAGGTCGCCATCTTGTATGACGTCATCACCGCCATCTTGAATAAAAGTTGGCAACAATGGAGAGTGGGGCCATACATACTTTGTCTCAAAATTCAGGCCTACTGTTTGATTGGACAGAAGAGTTTCTAGAAAACAGATTACAGCATTACATTCTCAAGGTGAGAAGTTTTCAGACGTTAACGAAAACCTGGCGTCACCAGCACAGAGGAACATTACTTTTCACAATATATACGTCAGAAGTTCCATGAGGCTATTCGCAGATGGTGCTGTTGTACACAGGGAAGATGCAACGCTGGAGGTTTATAGAAAAACGCAGGAGAGTCTGCAGAGGATCGATGTTTGGTGTAGAGAACGGCAGGTAGCCCTCAACGTAAACAAATGTAACGTATTGCATATACACAGACAGGAAGACCCGTTACTGTATGATTATTCGATTGCAGAACTATCACTTGAGACAGTTATTTCCATGAAATGTGTGAGAGTATGTGTACGGTGCGATCTGAAGTGGAGCTACCACATAAAATTAATAACGGGTAAGGCAGATGAGACAGTGAGATTCCCTGGAAGAATCTTCAGGAAATGTAATCCATCAGGAAAGGAGGTAGCTTAAAAATAATCGTTCGACAGTAACACTAACTTGCGAGTGTGAGACGACACTTCACTGTGCGAGTCCTCTATCGTAAAGCCTGGGGTACTGAGCAATCAGCTGTGGAAATCACAACTAGGTAACTATTTGTTTGAGTACTTATGAGACAACAAAATTAGTCTCAACAAGAAAGGTATCTGCTTTAACTACCCAAACTTATAAACACGAATTATTGCAATTATTATTAGTGCTACTCATATGAAAGCTATGTCGATTTTAGGATGAAAGAGTAAACAGGCTTTCAATGAGTACTGTACTTCGAGCTTTTCGTAACCATATACCCTGCTCAGCCTTCAACATTTGCTTTATTCCCTTTATTGTTTTTTTCGAATTCCACTTTTGATTTGGTCTGACTCTGTGTATAAATTTTGAATTTTACTCAGTAACAGATAATGTTGTCGTGTCGTCGACACAATACTTCAGTAGACGCAGTCAGGCAGAATCACAAATAGAAAACTGATTAGTAAATGTAAATATATCTATATGATATCAATTAGGCACAGTTCCTACAGGGAGATGTATGAACAAATTACCTAGTTATATCGAAAATCTTGGGATCCGTGTGGGAAATCGCAAAAGCATGGACCATAAGCAACACAATAGGGAACTGTGTCAGAGTGAGTACCGCTTCAAGAGGCTACTGTAGTAGTAAATACGTCTCGCTAACTACTTCTGGTGTCGTGCAGAATAATGCGTACTGGTCTCCGTGTGAGATGGGTTCCTTCCAAACATTTCACAAGCACCCACTAAGAAATTACGACTCTTCGTCTAGCAAGGGCCAACGGCGTATTGCCTGGCCTGAGTCATTCGTTGTGCATGGCGTGACGTCACTTGTGATTGTCGGTGTATTTCTATCACGCGCCGTCATTATGGACTTGAATTATGGTTAAAACTTTACGGACGTATTTAGCAGAGACTCATTGTGCATGTCAAGCGTTAATACTACAGTTGATCGACGTTCCGGGTAATTTAGGAATACGGAAATACAAGTTAGTTAGAAATGAAACAAATGGGAAATGCCGGGAAGCTGAGACGAAATGACTACATGAAAAAGTGAAGAAATCCAAAGAGAAATGACTGTCGAAAGGACTGCATCAGCATATAGAAAAGTCAGAACAACCTTAGGAGAATTAAAAGGAAGTGCCATGGGAATTCCACTATTAAATGACGGGGAGAGAGCGGATAGGCGGGAAGAGTACATTGAAGGCCTCTACGAGGGGGGGGGGGGAGACTTATTTGATGTGATATAAGAAGAAAAATAAGTCGATAGGGAAGAGATGGGGGATCAAGTATTAGAATCAGAATTGAGAAAAACTTTGGATGACTTAAGATCAAATAAGGCCGAAGGGATAGATAACATTCCATTGGAATTTCTAAGATCGTTAGGGAAAGTGGCAAGAAAACGATTATTCACGCTGGTGTATAGAATGTTTGAGACTGGCAATATAACACCAGACTTTCGGGAAAACATCATCCACACAATTCCGAAGATAGCAAGAGCTGAGAAGTGCGAGAATTATCGGAGAATTATCGCACAATCAGCTTAACAGCTCAGTCATCCAAGTTGCTGACAAGAACAAAATTCCGAAGAACGGAAAAGAAAATTGAGGATTTGTTAGCCGACGATCAGCTTGGCTTTAGGAAAGATGAAGGAACCAGAGAGGCAATTCTGACGTTATAGCCAGTCAGAAGCAACCGGCCAGACAGAAGAAGCCACAGGGAAGTAACCGATTATTTGACATTTTTGGATTTCCTAATCAGGAGCGAATGGTATACTTTCATCTGTGTGCTTCGGTAGTTTAGTTTCTTGAGTTTCTGGGTGTTAATTTAGTAATTAACAGGTACAGTTCTCGAATTTTCGTTTACGTCGGAAAGTAAACCGCTTTTGTGACATATTACAGGTTCCTAAGCAGTAGCGAATTATTTAGTCTCACCCGAGTGCTTCGGTGGTTCGGGTTTTGAATCTCTACGTATTAACCTAATTTATTAAACATACTTCTTGTGTTTTCCTTCGTGTCTAGAGTAGAGTTCCGTAGCGCATGCTGATAGTCCTTGTTTGTCTGTTTAGTTCAGTTTTCCACTGTCCTTAGTATGGATAGGGACTGTGATGGCCGCGAGCGGATTCGAAACGAGTTGGTGACACTTCACTCTCACCTCCAGTCTGTGTTGGCTTCGGTTACGCAGCTTGAAGCTGCAGTGGATGAGCGTCTGTTGCGGGCCGGCCATGGGGATCCAACGGACGCCCACAGCACGTCCGAGTCCTCCGATCGGTCCTCACCAGTGGCCACCCCAGTTACTGCTCAGACTGAGGTTGACCCCACACCGGTGGTCGAGTGGAGGTCGCCTCGGAGCGTGGCAGGTAGCGAAAGACTTCCTAGGGGAGGCACATAGGGCCTCCCCAGTTAGTTTGACCAACAGGTTCCAGGTGCTGTCTTTGGCTGACACTATTCTGCGGCCATATACAGTCGCCTGTCCTTTTTTAGAGGCAACCTCAGCCTGCAAGATCTGGGAAATCACAAAGAGTGGAATTATTGGTAGTTGGGAGCTACAGTGTTAGGCGCATTATGGGACCCCTTAGGGGCATGGATGCCAAGGAGGAGATGCACTCCGTGTGTATACCGGATGGAGTCATTTCAGACGTGGAAACTGTCCTTTTGAGTGCCATGAAGAGCACAGATGCAGCCAGCTGCATGTGGGGTCTCAAGTCAGTACCAATAGTACCAATAACGTGTGGCGCTTTGGATCAGAAGAGATTCTCTCTCGTTTCAGGTGGCTAAGCGTCAAAGGCTGTCAGTCTTGCTCGCGAGATGATCTTTATAATAAAAAATCAGAGCTATAGGTGTCCGTTTTTTCCACCCACTGTTTGAGTGTGGAATAATAGAGAATTATTGTAAAGGTGGTTCGATGAACCCCCTGCCAGGCAGAGTATCCATGTAGATGTAGATGTTGCGGTTGATAAAGGAAGCAAGAAGGAAGAAAAATGAAAACACGTTCATAGGATTTGTCGAAGTGGAAAAAGTATTGGACATTGAAAAATGATGCAAGGTGTTCGAAGTCCTGAGAAAAATAAGTGTAAGCTATAGGGAAAGACGGGTAATATATAACGTGTACAAGAACCAAGATGGAACAATGAGAGTGGATGGCCAAGACCGAAGTGCACAAATTAAAAAGTGTGCAAGACAGGGATGTAGTCTTCTTCCCTGCTGTTCAATCTATACGTCGAAGAAGCAGTGAAGAAAATGAAAGAAAGATTCGATGGTGGACTTAAAATTCAGGGTGAAAGGATATCAGTGTTAAGATTCGCTGATGACATTGCTATACTCAGTGAAAGTGATGAAGTATTAAATGAGCTGCTGAATAGGATGAACAGTCTAACGAGTACAGAATATGGACTGAGATAAAATCGAAGAAACACGAAAGTAATGAAAATTAGCAGAAATGGGAACAGCGAGAAACTTAACATCGTAATTGGTGATCACGAAGTTAAGGAATTCTGCTACCTAGACGTCAAAGCAAACGATGACGGACGGGACATGGAGGAAAAAAGGCAGACTACCACTGGCAAAAAGGGCACTCCTGTAAAAAAGAAGTCTACTAGTATCAAACGTAGGTAGTAATTTGAGGAATAAATTCCTGAGAACGTAGGCTTGGAGGACAGCATTTCGTGGTAGTAAAACATGGCTGTCGGAAAACCGGAACAGCAGAGAATAGAAGCATTTGAGATGTGGTGCTACAGAGGGATATTGAAAATTAGGTGGACTAATATGAATAATTAGCTTCCCGAGGAAAATGCATTTTAGCAAACTATATTCTGATCCGCCACGGCCACACATTGTACTTCCGATATCTCTTCTGCTTCGGCTATTCTGGATGGTTTGCTTCCTATACTGCATAATTAGTTGACTTCTTCTATGTGGTTCCCAGTTTTGATGTTAAAGAAGTCTTTACTTTTCTTACTGCTACTCTTCATTACCTTTGCCTTTGCTTTGTTTATCATTCAGCCATATCCTGTCCTCAGAATGTTGTCCATTACTTCCACCAGATCTTCCGAGTCTTTCTGACGTCTGGCCAGACGGCTCTCCGGGTAGCAAACGGCACTACGGTGTTCTCACTCAGGCTGTTGACGTCACCTGTTCTTAAACTTAACAGTGAGTTCTTCGGCATTGACTGGTTTACTCTGCTGATACTTGTTTTCTCGCCCAACAACGGACAATGTTCAAAGGCAAGGTAATTATCTGTACGTGCTTCGTAAAAAGCAAGTTATTGCTCTTAGCTAACCCATAATTATTCGTCTGATAGTGTACTATTGTGTTTCAGCACTGCATGGGTGTTACTTGCTCGCTGGAACAGAGTTTTTGTCAGTAAGAACACTGAATTTTTTTTCTTATAGGATGCCGCTGCCCCAGACTTATTGAAAGACAAATCTAATTACTGTACATTGGCTATGTTGTGACAGCAGTCATTACTTTGAACGATCAGCTGATTTCGGCAAGGTGCCATTTTCAATTACTATAATGGATGATGGGGGAAGTAGAGAGGATATAAAATGTAGACTGGCAATGAAAAGAAAAGCGTTTCTGAAGAAGAGAAATTGTTAACATTGAACAGGGATTTAACTGTTGGGAAGCCTCTTCTGAAGATTTTTTCTGGACTGTAGCTTTGTATGGAAGTTAAAAGTGAACGATAAACACTTTAGACAAGAAGAGAATGGAGGCTTTTGAAATGTTGTGATACAGAAGAATTCTGAAGATTAAATGAGTAGATTATACGATCAATGAAGAGTTACTGAACAGAACTGGGGAGGAAAGAAACTTGTGGCTTAACTTGACTAGTGATCTTACACATTCTGGAACATCAAGGCATCAACGAATCACCAATTTGCTTCTGGATGGATGTGTATATGTGGTTGAGGGGGGGGGGGGCAGGTGGGGTGGCAAAATTGTAGGAGACCAAGGGGTGAATATATTAAGCCGGTTCAAAAGGTTGTAGGCTGCAGTAGTTATTCGCATATGAAGAGGCTTGCACAGGATAGAGTAGCATGGAGATTTCCAACGAACAAGTATTTGGACAGGAGACTACGACAACAGCTACTCTTATATCGTCGTAATTTCACACAGTCAGCCTGCGGCATGTAACAGGCATTCATTGTGTGTTCCTAGCCAGTGTGACTGTGTAAAATTAGGAGTATATAATTAAGCTACGTCGCCGAAATCACTTGATCGTGTTAAGTACAAGGGCGTGCTGAATGTAATACCTCCGAATTTTTCACGTGATAGCTCTTAAATCTTTTTTAATGAAACAAACGTTATTAAAATTGTGTGTCTTCGTTCTTCATGTCAACATATTTATTTCTCAGCAGTCACCCTGACGACGAACATATTTCTCCCTACGAGAGACCAGTTTTCGGTTCTTTAACTTTTGAAAACAGATGAAAATTGGATGGTGCGAAGTCTTGGACTGTACGGAGGATGATTGATGACAGTGTATACAAGTCGTCGGATTGTTGCAGATGTGGCAGCGCTCGTTTATCGTGTGGTATTGTCATGCTAAAGAAAAGGGCACTTCATATGTGGCCAACCTCTTCGAATTCGAAACTAGATTACAGCACGCTGCTTCTCACACGACGACGTAGTTACGTTACACACCGCAGTGTTAGACAATTTATTCGGAGCCCAGTGGCAAAGGTCTGCAATTATGTAGACGTGAAGAATAAAGATGCAGAATGTTAATAACTTTTTTATTTAAAAAACTGTAAGAACTTTCAGACAAAAATGTCGGAGGTACCACTCCTGAGTACGACCTCGTAAATGCGTGTGACCATAACTGAGGTGGACTCTGAATTAGTTCCGAGCTTATACACGCATAACTTGTGACTGTGTCGATGCTGATGCTAGGAACGTGAAAGTATTTCTACTTAAACTCTCTAATAGCAGCAGCAGCACTGGCAGCCGTAGAAACAAACCAGTCAGTAATAGCACTATCTACAGCACCAACAACAACAGCAGCAGCAAGCAATAGTGCCACCAGTAACCAATTGGCTGCTCGGAAGGCAATTCCAGTAGCAGATTTAAATACAATAACACCTGTAGCGACATGAAAAATCGCAGCCAGCGTCACAGCGATAGATTCCATTTCATCGGGGTAATAAGGACTGAGGCTTTTATTAGGTGCGTTTAGATCTTCAGCTCAGGGGAAGATCGTTGGACCCAGCTTGTTTGTTGTCACTCATCTCACGAATTTAAGTACTTCTTTATAAAGGTATCCCTGTGGTAGATCACAGTCGCTTAACGTAAAAGGAAACATTTCGCCTGCTAATTATTTGGGCACCCAGTCCCATGTAGTGGCGGCTCAGTTCAGGTTTTTACATCACAAGAAAAATGAAATAAAATAACAGCAAATATTCATTTGTGAAAACGCTTATTACATCACCTTCTTCGGGATTTAGTAGCGAGCGTTGTCCACTACGATGAAATTCAAGCTCCAAGGCTGTCCAGCGCTACGCCAAAATAATTAAGGTCAATTGTTGAAGCATCCTAGTATCGGCGGCAGCTCAAGACACCTCTCTCATGGAAATCGGAAGTGTCACATCAAAGTATCTCGACCAAACACTACCAAACTGGTACTCCGTTACTGACGTGCCTGTGGGATACTTCGATTAAAATTTCCTTCTTATGTTAGTTACCTTTCAGTAGTATCAGTACTTAAAAAACTGTTCCTAACATTAAGAGTGGCGAGAGCACATTATGCCTATTTGGTGTGTGTAATGGGACTGGAAGTTTCCAGGTGGATGTCGTAACACAGTAAGCCCAGAGTAATGCACTTGAGCACGTATCTTCATCTTTCGATTCTGAGAAACATTGACCCAATGGCGTGAGGGACGTTTGAGTATCTTTCCGACAGATGATACGAATAACTGGCTGTCGCGCAGTGTCTACAGAACAAGTGGTGACGAGGTAGATTCAGAATGAGTGCGTCGAGGGGAGTAAAAAAATGGTAAAATTGTTCATTCTGGCTCTGCCGAATAGACTGATGACGACAGCTGTTACAGGTAGAGTGTCATCTATGAATCGTCGGCATCACGCTACTGGAAGCTGCGTTGAGGTCTCAAGACTCGAATCATCGTTTACCAACAACAGTACACCGGAGACATCAGAGTCTTGCATGTTGTAGAAGCAGAGTCAACTGTGATATTTGGTGGCTTCCCCTTGAGTTCGCTTCTGTTTGTGGTAGTAACGACACCAAAATGACTGTAGACGATAGGCTGAAATATCACAAAGAGCAGCGATTCTAACGAACTGTGTCACTTCAACTTCTGGGTTCATGGGGTGGGTAGGGATCTATTGGATTTGTCAATACGACTAATTCGGTAATAATGGAAGAGGAGCTGAATTCTCAACAACATGTCAGAAGACTGGCAAATCACACTGTCACGCCCTCCATCACCTGTGTACCGAACGGCATATTCCTGCAGGATAAAGCAAGATCCTACATTGCAATTCACACCGCATACACCTTGAGGGTTTTATGGTTCCCTGACGTGTCATTCATACAACGTGGTTCGGATACGATGGGAAAAGGACATTCGTTCATACCAACCTCCAGCTAGCAGTATTCATGAACAGATACAGAACGTGTTTCAAGAAAGGAAAGAAATCCCCCAAGACGACGTAAAGGGGCTGTTTGTTTCCATACAACAACGAATACGGGAGTGTGTTGGTGCCGTTGAGGGTCACACCTAATGCTGATGATGGCAAAATCGTCACAACGGGGCAGTCGTTATACTATGTTAAGACTGTTTAGAGATTAATGATAGACCTTGAGCAGTAAATTATCAGCTCCGGTATCCGTAGTGTTTGGCGTGGTATTGAGTCCCACCACTACCAGCTTTACCTTCCCACAGCGTTGTGTGCTACCTATGTAATAAAGTACGTCACACAACAAGCGTATATCAAAGACAGTCGTAAGAAACGCTACCAGTTACCCAGAGTCACTAACTACATCCAAACAGCTTAGTGCTTACCCACAACCAGGAAACTGTCATCCCAATCAAGTCTGTGTTAACGCTCACTGATCTTAATATTGATGTCACATTTGCGTCAGACAAAGACGCTGCTTATTTATGATGAAATATTTACAGCTATTTTTTCGCCCAGCCAACAATTAATACGGCGATGAATTCTCAACTGTAGCAGCCGGCAATCCTTTGAAAACTCAAATTACAGTGGCAGTAGAATACCATAAATTGAGCTGACATAGCTAGTAGCAACTTCACCTTCGGTATTGCGTGAACTTGTTTGGTAGGAGTCTCCATCAGATGTTTCCCTCTAGCGTGTTCTGACGAAGTCATTGGTTAAGAAATATATATGGGATATTGGTAATTAGAGATTCGATATCGGTATAGCCTTTAAACAATGAATGCATCATGTTAGGCACGTTTTTCCAGAGCAAGACTAATTCTACCCCTCTTTGAGAAGACCTTGGACAGAATTTGAACTACTATAACTGTAAGTCATCAAAAATATTTTCCCTACATAGTCTTTAATGGTTATCAGGAAGCCTGAGGGATGTTTATTTGTGAGTATTTCAAGTTGACGAAGTCTGAAGCAGATTCTTATTCATTTCATCGCCGAGACGAACTCATTGACAAGGTTAGCTGCGTGTCAATGATTTTCAAAAACACAGCTCTCCGATGTGTTATAGTAGCTGCCTCTGGACGACGAAAGGAAAAATTATCATCTATGCGTATTGTGGTCTACTGCGCTATGATGGACAGTCACCACAGAGATGTGCCATCAAATATTTCTTAGCAGCTAGAGACTGTAATCAGTCGACAAGCTTATCTAACGTGTCCGCTGAAGGCGGCACAAGAAAAGCATACCCAGGTGGAAGATGCATAAAGCGTTTATTCAATTCAGATTGTCAGCGCAGACAGAAGGAAGTGTTAAGATACAGACTTCAACAAGATTAGCTCATGAATATTTATCGAACACATAAACACTCCCGCCGGTCGCTGTGGCCGAGCTGTTCTAGGCGCTTCAGTCCGGAACTGCGCGACTGCTACGGTCGCAGGTTGGAACCCTACTTCAGGCATGGATGTGTGTGATGTCCTTAGGTTAGTTAGGTTTAAGTACTTCTAAATTATAGGGGACTGATGACCTCCGATGTTAAGTCCCCTAGTGTTCAGAGCAATTTGTACCATTTTGAAAAAACACTCCGACTTTGACCGGATTAACAAACAAACTGACTACATTGGAAAAAGGGTATCAGGCTGAAGGCCGATAACTACCTTCGTTTAAGTTTGTGCAGAAACACTTAAGAAACCAAAATGACTTCTTGTGTACTTAAAGAACACAAATAAGATTATTGCGTTTGAGACTGTCACAGTATCTTAAAAACTTTCTCATTGTGAACTTTGCGCACAAGGACTTCGATTGAGAATATCACACTAGGACAGTCACTAAGAAACAAATAATTGATTAAAGAGTCGAGAGGACGAGCCACAGTCAATGTTTAGAAGGTGTGGCAAAAGTCTATTATTCTGTCAATAGTTACAGGAGAAAATACTATGGAGCCAATGGGCAGTCACAGCAGTTACGTCAACATCTTCTGCCAGGATGTCCACAGACAGCAATGACGGCATAGCACTCCCTCCGAGTAATTTCCTGATGATGTATGAGTGCATTCACCGTCTAACGACCCTACCACAACAGAGGTCAAAAATTAATTATGATTATAGTGTTGCTCACGCTGCTAAATATTGCATTTTCGGGCAACAACAAAGTTGTATTATGTGGCAGGTGTCATTAGAGCACAGTTAATAAAGTCATTTCATGAAACAATGGATAAACTAGGCACTCATCTTTTCGTGTTTCCCACGCTGTTCTCGTTGTGAACTCAAGGCTCAATCGTCGAAAATCTAGGTAATGATTATTCCAAGCTCGGATGCAAAGAAGCTTAGGTGTTATTCTGCGATATTCTAAAGTTTTATAGATGTGTTTCATAAACCATTCCTGAAGAAAAACTTTTGAAAGTTAGCACAATAGTGATGTAAAAAAGTAATCGGCACTCCGAATTTAAGTTATACTTCTTTTATACTACTTTTGTTGCAATATCACGTAACTCGCGAAACATCACTTCACAATATAAAACATGCTTGAAAATATCTTCCTCACTGTTAAAGTTCACATTACATAAACTGACTACAATTTTCGTCTTTTCAAGTTGACGACCAAGACTTGACTCTCCAATAACCGCTTACGCGCCCAAAAATCTGAGTTACAAGTATGTCAAAGATCATAGTGACAGAAAAAAGAATTCACATAAGAATAATATCATTGCAATATAAACACATCGATGTATCAAAGTACCTCTACATTAATGAAATCAAATCTGAATGTTGTCTCAGAAATATGTTAACTACCTTACAGAAACACAGTAGATTATTGCTGGTATCGAGAGGTTGAGGTGAGGTGCCGTAATGGTTCCGTAATCCAAGTATACAACCGACTGGCCCAGGATGCTCTCTCGAAGTGATCTGGCTTAACAGAGTCCATGCACCGCCCTAAGTACAGCTCCCAGCGCCAAGATACACATGGTCTCACTTCCTGTCACATAGTCAACGTAAAGGAGAGGTCTGTGGGAGTTTAGGTCACCAACTGGGGGATGTGTGTAACGCAGAAGCCTATGTGTGTTAAGAAGCTGGCTACCCATGTAACTTGAATGTAACACGTGTTGCTCACAGAGTAGGCATAGACACGTGATACATACAGCGTACCTCTCATCCTCCCGAAAAGTGGGAGAGACAGTGTTACTGCTCGAAGCCCTGGCCACTGTAGAATGCCTGCCAGCAGTCAGGGCAGCTGGAGGGTGAGGTCCACCTCCACCAGCAGCGTTATCAGACAGGGTGATCGAGCTACAGAGGGCCTCTCCATGGAACTGGTCCATAGCTAGAGCTGTGTACCATGCAAGCTGTGTCGAAAGGAGACAGTGTCTCCTGGCCATATGCCCAGGCAGGGTATCAGGACCTGGTGTGTCTGCAAGACAGTCAGCAGCCAAGGAGCGGTCCAACTGGAACCAGTCTGGAAGCAGACCACACAGAGTAAAAAAACCATCAGGGATGAGCACGCTGCACTTGGCACAAAAACTCTTCGTAATATAAAGGTAAGGATCTCCCTAGGACAGCTGTGCTAGTGGTAGTTTCTGGAACAGCAGAGGACGGCACTTTGAGGGACGGAAGGAGTGCAGTAGGAATGGAGCTTGAGATGTGTTTGACCCAAAGGGCAGAAATGAGGGTGGAACAGATGAGAAAATATGGAGCCAGGGTGGAGAGGAAGGTGCAGCCATACCAGAGATGTCAAATCAATATGCTCAGAGGTTGAGGAAGGGTGTGGGAAACCATGGGTTGGAGAAAACATGTGCTTGGATGGTAGGTAGCTGCAGGAGCCACATGTGAGACAGTATGGAAAGCTGTGAGGACGGGGCGTGATTCGTGCTTGGGTAGCTCAGTTGGGTGAGCACTTGCCCGCGAAAGGCAAAGGTCCCGAGTTCGAGTCTCAGTCCGGCACACAGTTTTAATCTGCCAGGAAGTTTCATATCTGCGCACACTCCGCTGCAGAGTGAAAATCTCATTATGGAAGGGATAGGTAGAATGTCTTTGACGTCCTTAGCCAGAGAAAAACTAGCCAGATCAGGGGTGTTAATATAAGGCACATGCACATGAATCGGAGAGGTGTGCAGAAATGATATACAGGGGAATGAAACCGAAAATGCACACATGATGTTGTAAGGCATCCAGATTTTATGTACCTCACATGAGCTTGATCCATAATGACAGTACGATACAGTGTGACATCCTCAAAAATAACTGATATAATGTAAAGGGCAATTGCAGTAATCTCTTGTATCGAAAACTAACAAAATAATATCTACCGATAGAAGGACAGGGACATGCATAAGTAAGTTAAAGTGAAACGCATTTTGGAGATGAACCGAGCAGGTGGTTAATGGCATTGGAAAACCCCACTTAACAAGAGAATGGCGAGCTTCAGTGCAGAAAGGGATAAGGATAGAACAATAATATATTCCTTTTAACATAAACATGGCCAGGACCGAGGATAAATGGGTGGTCGGCTTTAACAGGGCTAGGTGGTGACCCAGAAAGAAAAATAAAATTCACCTCTAATGAGATGGCGATTGGCTGAAGCCATACTAGGCAACCCAGATGCAACACGGTGGCGAGGTCCCCATTATATAAAAGCATTTTGAGAACTAAACTTTCTAGAATCTCTCTTGTCTCATGGCGGACTGCACAAGTGTGTGGAACGATTTGAAGTGGAATGATCATATAAAATTAATTGTTGGTAAGGCGGGTACCAGGTTGAGATTCATTGGGAGAGTGCTTAGAAAATGTAGTCCATCAACAAAGGAGGTGGCTTACAAAACACTCGTTCGACCTATACTTGAGTATTGCTCATCAGTGTGGGATCCATACCAGATCGGTCTGACGGAGGAGATAGAGAAGATCCAAAGAAGAGCGGCGCGTTTCGTCACAGGGTTATTTGGTAACCGTGATAGCGTTACGGAGATGTTTAATAAACTCAAGTGGCAGACTCTGCAAGAGAGGCGCTCTGCATCGCGGTGTAGCTTGCTCGCCAGGTTTCGAGAGGGTGCGTTTCTGGATGAGGTATCGAATATATTGCTTCCCCCTACTTATACCTCCCGAGGAGATCACGAATGTAAAATTAGAGAGATTAGAGCGCGCACGGAGGCTTTCAGACAGTCGTTCTTCCCGCGAACCATACGTGACTGGAACAGGAAAGGGAGGTAATGACAGTGGCACGTAAAGTGCCCTCCGCCACACACCGTTGGGTAGCTTGCGGAGTATCAATGTAGATGTAGATGTAGATGTAAAATAGTGAGGGTGGTGAGAGCTTTGCTTCTGCGAAGAGTGGACGATATGCTTCACATATCATGGCAACAGATAGCAAACATATTCCTGTAGGAATTTTTGCAGGCAAAGAAATTGTGCACGTCACTCCAACCCTTAGGGAGTGTGCAATAGCCATTATTTCGACTAGGGAAAAATTAATGTTCTACGATATGCAGTTGAGACTGAGTGAATTTATTCAAGGCTAAAGTAGGGAACTAGCGTTTCAGATCCAGCATGGAGACAACGCCGCTGCAGATCCCACTTGGTAAAGTACCATCATGCGTCAGGCCACAGTAAATGTTGAGATTTTGCTCACTCAAACTTGTGTACACTTTGACCATTGAATATCAAAAGCTAGAGTACTAACCTACCCTCACATTGTACATGACAGTTTTTCATTGGTTTAAAAAGTAAAATTATTCTCCAGCAACTCAGTGCATTGACCATCTATGCCATCGTAGATGTAAGTTAGCTGATGAAGACTTTTAATCATTCTTTCATGTGATGAAAAATTTTTGTATGTAGAGATAACACATTTAATAATCGCCAATTCAATATGTCCAAGAGTTAAGTATTCTGTTATTGGGTGTTGGAAGTAACTGAACATGATTGTTGTGTATCACTTGACACCTGAAAGCACAGCGATAAATTTTATTGTTGTTGTTGTTGTGGTCTTCAGTCCTGAGACTGGTTTGATGCAGCTCTCCATGCTACTCTATCCTGTGCAAGCTTTTTCATCTCCCAGTACCTACTGCAACCTACATCCTTCTGGATCTGCTTAGTGTATTCATCTCTTGGTCTCCCTCTACGATTTTTACCCTCCACGCTGCCCTCCAATACTAAATTGCTGATCCCTTGATGCCTCAGAACATGTCCTACCAACCGATCCCTTCTTCTGGTCAAGTTGTGCCACAAACTTCTCTTCTCCCCAATCCTATTCAATACTTCCTCATTAGTTATGTGATCTACCCATCTAATCTTCAGCATTCTTCTGTAGCACCACGTTTCCAAAGCTTCTATTCTCTTCTTGTCCAAACTATTTATCGTCCATGTTTCACTTCCATACATGGCTACACTCCATACGAATACTTTCAGAAATGACTTCCTGACACTTAAATCAATACTGGATGTTAACAAATTTCTCTTCTTCAGAAACGCTTTCCTTGCCATTGCCAGCCTACATTTTACATCCTCTCTACTTCGACCATCATCAGTTATCTTGCTCCCCAAATAGCAAAACTCCTTTACTACTTTAAGTGCCTCATTTCCTAATCTAATTCCCTCAGCATCACCCGACTTAATTAGACTACATTCCATTATCCTTGTTTTGCTTTTGTTGATGTTCATCTTATATCCTCCTTTCAAGACACTGTCCATTCCATTCAACTGCTCTTCCAAGTCCTTTGCTGTCTCTGATAGAATTACAATGTCATCGGCAAACCTCAATAGAATGAAAAAGGGAATAGCTGTTTTGTCTTTGTAGAATAGGTCTCAAACTTTCACTTTTATTAATTCAAGCATTCTAGTTACATGACAGCAGTTTTTCTAATTTTTTTGTTATGATCCGCACCTAATATTATCTGTCTTACAGGGCCATGTTCATATTTATCTATAATGTCTGATAAACACCCTGGGTTTGAGAAGACAGTTCAGATTTTTGTCCATTTGCGCACCTCACAATGTGGGCTCAGGCTGGACTTTGTGGAAGGGTAAGAAGAGAATGACGGGCATTTCCAATAGGAGGCAGTAGGAGGTCCAGTCAGGAGAACATAGAAGGATGCTGGAAAGGGTGCCAAGACGAAAGGAGGAGGATGTGGTGGTTCTGTCCAGCGGAGGTTGACCCAAGACGAGCACCAGGAACTGTGCTTGGAGTTGTCCAGTGTTATTATATGGGCCCTCTCAAACAGAGCACTCATGGAGCACAGGAGATGAGACTATTGGAAAACCAGAAGTTCTAGGAGGTCTCCAAAGTGACAGCTAAAGAAGAGCTTATGGGATTTCTTTTTTTGGTCTGATGCAGCTCACCACGAATTCCTCTCCTGTGCCAACGTCTTCATCTCAGAGTAGCACTTGCAACCTACTTCCCAAATTATTTGTTGGATGTATTCCAATCTCTGTCTTTCTCTATAGTTGTTGCTCTCTACAGCTTCCTCTAGTACCATGGAAGTCATTCCTGATGTCTTAACAGGTGTCCTACCACCCTGACCCTTCTACTTGTCAGTGTTTTACAATCATTCCTTTCCCCTACGATTCTGCACAGAATATCCTCATTGCTTACCTTATCAGTCCACCTAATTTTCAAAATTCGTCTTTAGCGCTATATCTCAAATGCTTCGATTCTCTTCTGTTTCGGTTTTCTCACAGTCCATATTTCACTACCATACAATGCTGTGCTCCAAACATACATTATCAGAAATTTATTCCACAAATTAAGGCCTAAGTCAGATACCATTAGACTTCTCTTGGCCAGGAATTCCGTTTTTCCCAGTGCTAGTCCGCTTTTGATGTCCACCTTGCTCTGTCCATCATTTGTTATTTTACTGCCTAGGTAGTACAATTCCTTTATTTCATCTACTTCGTGACCACCAACCTGATGTTAGGCTTCTCATTTCTGCTACTTCTCATTACTTTTGTCTTTCTTCGTTTTACTCTCAGTCCATATTCTGTACTCATTAGATTGTTCATTCCATTCAGAAAATCCTGTAATTTTCCTTCACTTTCACTCAGGAGAGCAATGCCATCAGCGAATCTTTCCGTTCATAAGGTTACACTTTGAATTTTAGATCTACTCTTTCAAACTTTCTTTTATTTCCGTAAGAGCTTGTTTGATGCAAAGATTGAGTAGTAGGGGGAAAGACTACATCGCTTTTTAATCCGTGCGCTTCTTTCTTGGTCATCCACTCTTATTATCCCCTCTTCACTCTTGTACATATTGTATGTTATCCGTCTCTCCCAATAGCGTACTCCTATCTTCCTCAGAATTTCGAACATCTTGCACCATTTTACATTGACGAACGCTTTTTCCAGGTCGACAAATCATATGAACGTGTCTTGATTTTTCTTTAGCCTTGCTGCCATTACCACCCGCAGCGTCAGAATTGTCTCTCTAGTGCCTTTGCCTTTTCTGAAGCCAAACTGATTGTCATCTAACACACCTTCAGTTGGCCGGCCGCCGTGGTCTCGCGGTTCTAGGCGCGCAGTCCGGAACCGCGCGACTGCTACGGTCGCAGGTTCGAATCCTGCCTCGGGCATGGATGTGTGTGATGTCCTTAGGTTAGTTAGGTTTACGTAGTTCTAAGTTCTAGGGGACTGATGACCACAGCTGTTAAGTCCCATAGTGCTCAGAGCCATTTGAACATTTTTGAACACCTTCAGTTTTTCTTTTCCATTCTTCTGTAAATTATTCGTGTCAGAATCTTGGATACATGAGATAGTAAGCTGATTGTGCGATAATTCTTGCACTTGTCAGCCCTTGCAGTCTTCGGAATTTTGCGGATGATGCTTTTCCGAAAGTCAGATGGTATGTCACCAGACTCATATATTCTATACGCCAACGTGAATAATCGTTCCGTTGCCGCTTCCGCCAATGATTTTGGAAAATTTGAGGGAATATCTAACTCTTTTGCCTTATTTGCTCTTAAGTTCTCCAAAGGTCTCTTAAATTTTGATTCTAATACTCGATCCTCTACCTCTTCTAAATCGACTCTTGTTTCTTTTTTCCATGATATCAAACAAATCTTCCCCATCATGCAGGCCTTCACTGTACTCCACATAGCCGCTTTCGCCTCTGAATTTGACAGTGGAATTCACGTTGCACTCTTAACGTTACCACTCTTGGTCTTAATTTCGCCGAAGGTTGTTTTGAATATCCTGTATGCTGAATTATTTCTCTTTCGATTTCTTCATATTTTCATGCAGTGATTTCGTCTTAACTTCCCTGGACTTCTTATTTGTTTCATTCCTCAGAGACCTGTGTTTCATATTGCTGAATTTCCCTGAACATTTTTGTACTTCCTGCTTTCATTGATCAACTGAAGTATTTCTTTTGTTACCAAAGATTTCATTGCAGTTATCTTCTTTGTACCTATGTTATTCTTTACAACTTCTGTGATTGCCGTTTTTAGAGATTTTCATTCCTCTTTAACTTTATTGCCTACTGAGCTATTTCTTATTGTTGTATATATAGCCTTAGAGAAATTTATGCGTGCCTAGTCATCCCTTAGTACTTCTGTATCCTACTTCTGTGCTTATTGTTTCTCCCTGACTAATACTTCTAACTTCAGCCTACTCTTCATCAATACTACATTATGATCTGAGTCTACATCTGCCACTGGGTACACGTTACATTTGGAATCTTTGTCCGACCATGATGTAATCTAACTGAAATCTTCCAGTATCACCCAGTTTGTTCCAAGTACACCTCCTCAAATGGTTCAAATGGCTCTGAGCACTATGGGAATTAACATCTGAGGTCATCAGTCCCCTAGAACTTAGAACTACTTAAACCTAAGTAACCTAAGGATATCACACACATCCATGCCCGAGGCAGGATTCGAACCCGCGACCGTATCGGTCGCGCGGCTCCAGACTGAAGCGCCTATATACCTCCTCATCTTGTGATTATTGAACGCAGGATTTCCTAGTACCTGCTGAAATTTATTACAAAATTCAGTTATTATTTCTCCTCTCTCATTTCTTGTCCCAAGCCCATATTCTCCTGTAACCTTTTCTTCTACACCTTCACACAGTCCCCGACGACTATTAGATTTCATCTCCTATGTACTGTATTACCCGTTGAATTTCCTTGTATACTTTCTCTCTCTCTTCATCTTCAGCTTGCGATGCCAGCATGTACACCTGTACTATTGTTGTCAGTATTGGTTTGTCGTCGATTCTGATAAGAACAACCCTATCAATGAACTGTTTACTGTAACACACGCTTTGCCCTACATTTCTATTCATAACGAATCCTACTCCCGTTACATCATTTACTGCTGCTGCCCTATATTTGTCTGACCATAATTCCTTGTCTTCTTTCCATTTCACTTCACTGACCGCTGCTGCATCTAGAGTGAGCCTTCACATTTACTTTTTCAGATTTTCAAGCTTCCCTACCACGTTCAAACTTCTGATATTCCGCGCTCCAACTAGTAGAACGTTACCCTTTTGTTTGTTATTCAGTCTTTTTCTCATGGTCACTTTCATCCTTGGCAGTCCCCTCCCGGAGATCCGAATGGGGCACAAATCCGGAATCTTTTGCCAATAGAGAGATCATCATGACTCTTGTTCAATTACAGACCTCATGTCCTGAGAATATCCGTTATGTGTCTTTAATGCAGTGATTTCCTTGCCTTCTACATCCTTACGCCGTTGATCATTGCTGATTCTTCCGCCTTTAGGAGCAGTCTCCCACTCAAAGGACAATAGAGTGCCTTGAACCTCTGTCCTTTTCGCCACCCTCTTTGAGAATTCCGTTGGAAGGTTGTAGGTGCCTCCTCATGGCGGTAGTCTTCGGCCGCCAATGCTGATAATTAATCGAAATTTAAGCGGAGGCCGGTTTCGAACGCGTGACCGAGGACGTTTTGATTATGAATCAAAGATGGTACCCACAGACCAAGGGTACGGATACAAACCAGAAAAACGGGAATCTCCCGCCAATGGGTAGGGCAGCACGGAGGCCGGCCCATTCATTGGAAAGAAGTGAAATTGCAACAGCCTCGGAAAAGATGGGAGGAAGGGGCGATTGCAGCTGAGATACGACGAGCGTTCATGAGACCTGTTTGCGGAGTAAAATTGCTTGCACTCCATTAGGCCGTCTGATACAGCAACAGTATCTAGAATATTTGAATTAAAACTAGTCTTGGTTGCAATTTCTTCTTTTGTTAACAACGTGTTTCACCATCGTGGGGCATCTGCATATTATTTTAAAACTTTTCTTTTAAACATGTTGACAACAGTAAAACGGCTCTGTACTGGCGCATCGAATCGATGAACCCTCAAAGACCTTTTCCTTATCCAAGATTTTTAAAACCGTAAAACGGCTTTGCCTAGACTAAAGCGTGGGTCGAATGAGAAGAAATTCGTACCAGCAAGCCAGAATGTTGAAATGGTGAGATCACACGCATTTGAACGTAATATACAGTGCTGCCGCCCTAACTTTACGGCAGAAATGTCAAGCGGGCTCACAGGCGAGCAGGAATGAGGCCAGCATACAGTACCATTTGTGGAGGTTACAGCGCTGCATTCTGAAAACTGGTGGGCATTGACCCGTTTACATGTATGTGATTTCTTGCCTTTGCCATGAGATACCTAGGTGATAATGGTGCTCTCCCTTGTAATGAGCTATTAGGATCTGGCTTCCGCGCTGCTTGTGTAGCGTCTGAAAACATTTTATTATTTCTTTTTAGATCATAAAGTAGCAGTGACAAGCCGCGTACAGCTTTGTCTCTTGTTAATTTACAGCATATTTTGGCTAATTTAGTTCACAACCGAGCCTCCTCGTAATTCGTTTGCGAACAAAGCGGCTAATAGTTACAGTAGACAGTTAAAATTTTAGATATGAGCCATTAATTTTAATTGCTTTACTCGACGGCTAGGTTTACAATTTAATTGTTTTTACAGTTAATTTTGATAATCTCATGCAAATTATCTGCTAGTCTGGGCAATCTATGCGATTTATCAGGTTTGAGTGTTGTTAATTAGTTATCCATTTGTCGGTTGGGTATTGTTTTAAAGCGGGTTTTGTATTAGCTGAATGGTTTACTGAAGTATTTCGGGTACTATAATTGCTTTATTTTAGAATTTGTCCACACTGTTATAAACTGTTGTGTAAAGCCGATGTTGAGCGGCCGGTTTTTGCATTCCGTGAGGGCCTGTAGGTGGTTGCTTCGGCAACAAGAATCTTGTTGAATGCAGTGTTGTTATGATTTAATTTCATGAGTTTCTATTAATAAATAATTTTGTAAGTCCTTATGTAATAAATTTTGGGATTCAAGGCTCCCTTCCTTTGAGTGACCTGTTTAAGTACCTTACACTACCTAGGCAGAACGTTTGTTTATATGGTCCTTTTCTAATTAATTCTAAGTCTATATTTATGTGTTTTCTCTGTGTGTTAAGTAACTTTGTTCTACTTGCGATTAATTGAATTAAATAAATAATTTGTGTAGGATAATGTCACGAAATCGCAACGATATCGTGATTCTAAAGCTTAAAGCAAAGTGACCACAACTCAGTTTTGTTGGCAGAAGACTTCGAAGATGCAACAGGTTTACTAGATAGACGGCGTGCACCACGCTTGTCCGTCTTCTGCTAGAGTATTTCTGTCACGTGTGGGATCCTTACCCGATAGGATTGACGAAGGACATCGAAAAAGTCCAAGGCTCGTTATGTAGTGTCGCAAAATAGGTGAGAGAGTGTCACGTATATGATAAGCGAGCAGAGGTAGCTATCATTAAAACAAAGGCGTTTCTCGTGGCGATGAGACGTTTTCACGAAATCACGTACACCATCTTTCTCATGTGAATGCGAAAATGTATTTATTGTCGCCAACCTGAAAATGGGAGAAATGATCGTCATAATAAAGTAAGAGAAATCGGAGGTCATGCGTTGTTCATTTTGCCAATCGTTGTCAGAGAATGGAACGCTAGAGAAATAGTCTGGAGGTGGTTCTAACAACCCTCTACCAGCCACTTACATGTGAATTGCGCAGTAGTCATGTAACTGTGGGCGTTGCTGTAGAGAATGCTGAAAAACAACAACATCATACAAAAGCAACATAGAAACATGTCACAGCCTTGTTCAGCGTTTGAGATTTGTACTTTTTCCTGTTCTTTCCCTTCTCTTCAGTTATCAGGCAATAATTTGTAGTTACGGCACCCATCTTTGGTGGACTCTCGCTCTGTCTCTTTTTCCTAACCTTTATGGGACGTCTCTCATTCTCATTCTTTGGAGATGTTCGTCCCATTATCTTCTATAATCTGGAATTTTATCCTTTATCTTCATTCCTCATTGTGTCTTCTACTGTGCGACCTTAAACTCTTCCCAGGAAATTCATTTCTTGTGCCTAAATACGACTTTCTTGCTTCCTAGTAATCACCCAGGCATCGCCTCCATATGGCAGGGTGGGGCTGCAATAGTTTTGTAGAATTTAATTTGAGTAATTTTCTTAGGTTTGTTTTTAACGTTTCTGTTAATTGTTCTACATACCCGACTGAATCTACTTAGCTTAATTTCTATACCTTTGCTGTACTCCTATGTCAAGACAAACCCTAAGCAACTGAGGTGGTTTACTTACTCTAAAATCTTCTGATATTTTACTACTTTGGTTTTAATGTGTTCTTTTCCCATGAAGTCAATTTTTCCTAGTTTTCAGGGTTTCGTACTTCAGTCGCTAAGAACAGAATCTTTATACGATCACTTTGCGGTCCGTCTGTCAGTTCGAGTATTAAGACCCCTTTTCCTCAGGAAGAGTTGAAATTTATGTCAACTGATAAGGTCTTTGGTCCCCTAGTGTTGTAAAAAAATTATGTAAGTGCCCTCAATAGGTACCGCTATTTCTGTCGTATTTTCATACTCACATACTCACTCATAAAATCCTATTGATAAAGTATCTGTGTACGTAAGTAAGTTCCTACGGTATCCACAGGGTGCAACTCCCATTCGCACATGTCAGGTTTTTTCTGTTGAGATCTGCAGATCAAATGTCGCACAGGTTTGTTGCAGTAAGTAAAGTCCTTTCAGAAGCTCGCTTTCTTTACCTGCTACGATCACAGCTTCGTCAGCGTACAGTAAGTTGTTTAAAAGAGTTTTCCTGCCACTGGTTGTATTTTCCTGGAATTTATGCTTCTTTTCATGTAGGTAAACGTTGAGTTGAGTTGGGGAGATACAGCAGCCTAATGCCCCTATGTTATTTGGTATCTCACTAGCCATTTTTCCGTTGAAATGTAGAGTGTTTGTCGTGTCCTGAGACAAACATTTTATCGAAGTATTAAATGTTTCTTATATCCGCAGTACGTCATTATCTTCCAGAGTTTCTGCCTATTGATACTGTCACAAGTTTTTTTAACCAGTGAAAGTAATATTTGTTTGTTTACTATAATTTCTGCCTTCTTGTTTTGTTTGCTATTGAGTGAAAACTGCAGCTATCGTGGAGTGTCTTTCACTAAAGCTGATTTGCTCCCCATGCAGTACTTCTTCCGTTATGTTTTTATGCCATGTATTTAAAATATAAGCGTATATCTTGTATGTTGAGACCAGTAAACTCATTCCTCTGTAGCTAGTGCCAAATTGTGGTTCCAGTATCTAATGACAACGTGAAACGAAACAAACACGTAACACCATCGATTTGTCATCAAAGCTTGATGTCCATTTTTTGATTAATGTCTTATTACAATCATCCCCCCCCCCCCCCCCATGAACCATGGACTTGCCGTTGGTGGGGAGGCTTGCGTGCCTCAACGATACAGATAGCCGTACCGTAGGTGCAACCACAATGGAGGGGTATCTGTTGAGAGGCCAGACAAACGTGTGGTTCCTGAAGAGGGGCAGCAGCCTTTTCAGTAATTGCAGGGGCAACAGTCTGGATTATTGACTGATCTGGCCTTGTAACACGAACCAAAAGGGCCTTGCTGTTGTGGTACTGCGAATGGCTGAAAGCAAGGGGAAACTACAGCCGTAATTTTTCCCGAGGGCATGCAGCTTTACTGTATGATTAAGTGATGATGGCATCCTCTTGGGTAAAATATTCCGGAGGTAAAATAGTCCCCCATTCGGATCTCCAGGCGGGGACTACTCAAGAAGACGTCGTTATCAGGAGAAAGAAAACTGGCATTCTACGGATCGGAGCGTGGAATGTCAGATCCCTTAATCGGTCAGATAGGTTAGAAAACTTAAAAAACGAAATGGATAGGTTAGAGTTTAATATAGTGGGAATTAGAGAAGTTCGGTGGCAGGAGGATCAAGACTTTTGGTCAGGTGAATACCGCGATGTAAATACAAAATCAAACAGGGGTAATGCAGGAGTAGGTTTAATAATGAATAAAAAAATGGGAGTGCGGGTAAGCTACTACAAACAGCATAGTGAACGCATTATTGTGGCCAAGATAGACACGAATCCCATGCCTACTACAGTAGTACAGGTTTATACGCCAACTAGCTCTGCAGATGATGAAAGAAATTTGATGAAATGTATGATGAGATAAAAGAAATTATTCAGGTAGTGAAGGGAGACGAAAATTTAATAGTCTTGGGTGACTGGAATTCTAGAGTAGGAATAGGGAGAGAAAGGAAACATAGTGGGTGAATATGGATTGGGGGTACGAAATGAAAGAGGAAGCCGTCTGGTAGAATTTTGCACAGAGCATAAATTAATCACAGCTAACACTTGGTTTCAAGAAATCATGAAAGAAAGGTTGTATACATGGAAGAACCCTGGAGATACTAAAAGGTATCAGATTATATAATGGTAAGACAGAGATTTAGGAACCAGGTTTTAAATAGTAAGACGTTTCCATTAGCAGATGTGGACTCTGACCACAATCTATTGGTTATGAACTGTAGATCAAAACTGAAGAAACAGAAAAAAGGTGACCCTGGATAAACTGAACGAACCAGAGGTTGTACAGAGTTTCTGGGAGGGCATAAGGGAACAATTGACAGGAATGGGGGAAAGAAATACAGTAGAAGAAGAATGGATAGCATTGAGGGATGAAATAGTGAAGGCAGCAGAGGATCAAGTAGGTAAAAAGAGGAGGGCTAGTAGAGATCCTTGGGTAACAGAAGAGATACTAAATTTAACTGATGACAGGAGAAAATGCAGAAATGCAGTAAATAAGAGAGGCAAAAAGGAATACAAACCTCTCAAAAATGAGATCGACAGGAAGTGCAAAATGGATAAGCAGGGATGGCTAGAGGACAAATGTTAGGATGTAGAGGCTTATCTCACTAGGGGTAAGATAGATACTGCCTACAGGAAAATTAGAGAGACCTTTAGGAGAAAAGAGAACCACTTGTATGAATATCAACTGCTCAGATGGAAACCCAGTTCTAAGCAAAGAAGTGAAAGCAGAAAGGTGGAAGGAGTATATAGAGGGTCTATACATGGGCGATGTACTTGAGGACAATATTATAGAAATGGAAGAGGATGTAGATGAAGATGAAATGGGAGATACGATACTGCGTGAAGAGTTTGACAGAGTACTGAAATACCAGAGTTGAAACAAGGTCTTGGGAGTAGACAACATTCCATTAGAACTATTGACGGCCTTGGGTGAGCCAGTCATGACAAAACCATCTGGTGAGCAAGATGTATGAGACAGGTGAAATACCCTCAGACTTCAAGAAGAATATAATAATCCCAATCCCAAAGAAACCAGGTGTTGACAGATGTGAAAATTACCGAACAATCAGTTTCATAAGTCACAGCTGCAAAATACTAACGCGAATCCTTTACAGATGAATGGAAAAACTGGTAGAAGTCGACCTCGGGGAAGATAAATTTGGATTCCGTAGAAATGTTGAAACACGTGAGGCAATACTGACCTTACGTCTTATCTTAGAAGAAAGATTAAGGAAAGCAAACCTACGTTTCTAGCATTTGTAGACTTAGAGAAAGCTTTTGACAATGTTGACTGGAATACTCTATTTCAAATTCTGAAGGTGGCAGGGGTAAAATACAGGGAGCGAAAGGTTATTTACAATTTTGTACAGAAACCAGATATCAGTTATAAGAGTCGAGGGGCATGAAAGTGAAGCAGTGGTTCGGAAGGGAGTGAGACAGGTTTGTAGCCTATCTCCGATGTTATTCAATCTGTATATTGAGCAAGTAGTAAAGGAAACAAAAGAAAAAGTCGGAGTAGGCATTAAAATCGATAGAGAAGAAATAAAAACTTTGAGGTTTGCCGATGACATTGTAATTCTATCAGAGACAGCAAAGGACTTGGAAGAGCAGTTGAACGGAATGGATAGTGTCTTGAATGGAGGATATAAGATGAACATCAACAAAAGCAAAACGAGGATCATGGAATGTAGTCGAATTAAGTCGAATAAAGTCGGGTGATGCTGAGGGAATTAGGTTAGGAAATGAGACACTTAAAGCAGTAAAGGAGTCTTGCTATTTGGGGAGCAAAATAACTGATGATGAACGAAGTAGAGAGGGTATAAAATGTAGACTGGCAATGGCAAGGAAAGCGTTTCTGAAGAAGAGGAATTTGTTAACATCGAGTATAGATTTAAGTGTCAGGAAGTCATTTCTGTAAGTATTCGTATGGAGTGTAGCCTTGTATGGAAGTGAAACATGGACGATAAATAGTTTAGACAAGAAGAGAATAGAAGCTTTCGAAATGTGGTGCTACAGAAGAATGCTGAAGATTAGATGGGTAATTCACGCAATTGAATAGAATAGGGGAGAAGAGGAGTTTGTGGCACAACTTTGGCAAGAAGAAGGGACCGTTTGGTAGGGCATGTTCTGAGGCATCAAGGGATCACAAATTAAGCATTGGAGGGCAGCGTGGAGGGTAAAAATCGTAGAGGGAGACCAAGAGATGAATACACTAAGCAGATTTCAGAAGGATGTAGGTTGCAGAAAGTACTGTGAGATCAAGAAGCTTGCACAGGATAGAGTAGCATGGAGAGCTGCATCAAACCAGTCCCAGGACTGAAGACCACAACAACAACAACATATTTTCATCGAACATCTTTTCATCGATTGGTTCAATATTAATTTCTTGTGCTGTATAATTATATCACAATTCTTTGTAATAATTTATCCGTTATTCTTCTTTCAGTATTTGTTTATTTTTATCTTCTCTTTTTGTGTTGGTTTTAAAGTTCATGAAACCTTATATACCATCTGCGGCTCCCATGAACATTATTCTCGATGTTAGAAATTAAATTTTACTGGGACAAAATGTAAAGCTGAGTGAACGATCTGTGAATGATTGTCATATAGTGTACTGAATTATTTTCTCTTTTGCCTAAGAAAAATGTTCCCTGTTTCGTTGTTTCAAACATAAACCATTGAATAATCGACATGTTGCATTCACATTTTCTGAACTTTCAACTCTCACACAATGTACACTATCCTGGGGCATTTCTTTTATCCTCACTATAACCCTGTTTTTCTATTCCGTTCCTTTCTTAGAAGGCGACGATCAACAAGAAAGTGCGATACCTCCGTCACATTTCACAGCTATGATGGGTGATATAATGACAGAAATATTTGCTCGTATCAATGAGGCGAAGTGTAGCAACAGTCAGACGTTTAGGAAAAAGTTTTCCAACATTTTAATACTGAGAAATACGAGCTGGTCGTCATGAGAAGAAAAATGAATCGACGTAATGTAAATATACCGATAACGGGCAGCAGCTGAAAACAGTGGAACGTTTCATGTACTTGAGGAGCATAACAGAGAAAAATGCAGTAAGCAAACATGAGACACTCTCAAAGCAATCCGAAACCTTATTAGAAATTTTACAGCAATGACGTGGAAGCCATGAGTCCCCGAGGAGAGTAAGAAAATTGCCGACGGACAAGTGACTAAGAGGAGAAGGAGAGGGGATGATACTGGGCCAGAGAAGTGACAGAGCGGTGAAGAACTGTTGGGTCTGGAGATGCCTACAACCAGTTGGAAATAGTAGCTTGGAGAAAGGGCACGGGTGGTGGGATGATCTGAGAAAATGCTGAGGCTTGTGTTCTTAGCAGACCCTGTCAGTGACGGGAAACTATACAAGACGAGAATGTTGATGATGATGAGGATGATGTTGATCCTCTGAAGATCTAACTGTCCACCTTGGGAATAGCACTGAATCTCTGTCAACAGCTGAAGACCTTAGGTAAAAATATAACAAATTTGTGTTTTCTGTACTGTTTTAAGGAGCTTCCAATGTTTTGACGTTACCAGTGTTCTGACGGTTTTATACGGTCAGCCATATCTGGCTCTGTTGCAACAGTGTACCACTTGTACCCAAAGTCGTGATGTCTGATAGGTTCGAATCTGTGGCTTTCTCTGCAGTTTTTGTGCTCGACAGCTCCACCGCTATTCCCTTATAAGACATGAGCAATCATTCTGCCCCTTCTTCTTATTTGTGTTTCCCTTCTATCGATGTCTTCACCGATTCTGCGGAGTATCTTCTTATTCCTTTCCTTATCAGGCCATTTCATTTTCAACATCATTCTATAGCAATACAACTCAACTTATACGATTTTCTTCTTTTCCGGTGTTCCTATAGTCCATACAGTTCCGTGAGTAATTTCTTCCTCAAATTGAAGTCTATGTTTAGCCAGGAATGCCCTCTTCGCCTGTGCTGTGCTGTTCTGCTTTTTACGTCCTCCTTCCTTCGTACGGATTTATTTTGCTTCCAAAGTAGTGGGATTCCTTAACTTTTTTCTATTTCGTGGTTATTAATTTTAATGTTAATTTCGTAGCTAATCTCATTTCTATTACTCCTCATTACTTTCCACTTTATTCGATTTACTCACAGTCCATTTGTTTGCTCATTACACTGTTCATTCCATTCAACAGGTTGTGTAATTCTGCTTCACTTTGACTGAGGATAGCAAAGACATCAGCGAGTCTTACCATTGGCGTTCTCCGGGTTTTGCGTAAATAACATGCACAACTGGCCATTAAAATTGCTACACCAAGAAGAAATCCAAATGATAAACAGGTATTCATTGGACAAATATATTATACTAGAACTCACATATGATTACATTTTCAAGAAATTTGGGTGCATATATCCTGAGAAATCAGTTCCCAGAGCAACCACCTCTGGCCGTAATAACGGCCTTGATACGCCTGGGCGTTGAGTCTAACAGAGCTTGGATGGCGTATACAGGTACAGGTGCCCAGGCAGCTTCAACACGATACCACAGTTCCATCAAGAGTAGTGACTGGTGTATTGTGATGAGCCAGTTTGCTCGGCCACCATTGACCAGACATTTTCAATTGGTGAGAGATCTGGAGAATGTGCTGGCAAAGCCAGCAGCCGAACATTTTCTGTATCCATAAAGTCCCGTACAGGGTCTGCAACATGCGGTCGTGCATTATCCTGTTGAAATGTAGGGTTTCGCAGGGATCGAATGAAGGGTAGAACCACGGGTCGTAACACTTCTGACATGTAACGTCGACTGTTAAAAGTGCCGTCAGTGCGAACAAGAGGTGACCGAAACTGGTAACCAATGGCACCCCATACCATCACGCCGGGTGTTTACGCCAGTATGGTGATGACGAATACACGCTTCCAATGTGCGTTCACCGCGATGTCGGCAAACACGGATGCGACCATCATGATGCTGTAAACAGAACCTGGATTTCATCCGAAAAAATGACGTTTTGCTATTCGTGCACCCAGGTTTCGTCGTTGAGTACACCACCGCATGCGCTCCTGTCTGTGATGCTGCGTCAAGGGTAACCGCAGCCATGGTCTCCGAGCTGATAGTCCATGCTGCTGCAAACGTCGTCGAACGGTTTCGTGCAGATGGTTTGTTGTCTTGCGAACATCCCCATCTGTTGACTCAGGGATCGAGACATGGCTGCACGATCCGTTACAGCCATGAGGATAAGATGCCTGTCATCTCGACTGCCAGTGATACGAGACCGTTGGGATCCAGCACGGCGTTCCGTATTACCCTCCTGAACCCACCGATTCCATATTCTGCTAACAGCCATTTGATCTCGACCAACGCGAGCAGCAATGTCGCGATACAATAAACCGAAATTGCGATAGGCTACAATCCGACCTTTGTCAAACTTGAAAATCTGCTGGTACGCATTTCTCCTCCTTACACGAGGCATCACAACAACGTTTCACCAGGCAACGCCGGTCAACTGCTGTTTGTATATGAGAAATCGGTTGGAAACTTTCCTCATGTCAGCACGTTCTAGGTGTCGCCACCGGCGCCAACCTTGTGTGAATGTTCTGGAAAGCTAATCATTTGCATATCACAGCATCTTCTTCCTCTCGTTAAAATTTCGCGTCTGTAGCACGTAATCTTCGTGGTGTAGCAATTTTAATGGCCAGTAGTGTACATTAAAATCAGAGTAAAACTTATAGTTTATTGCACATAATAGTTGTCTAGACTGACAGCATTAGTTACCGAAGGTAATTGGTCAATGACTACATGTAGCTGTAGTGGCTATTAAAATGTCAAAGTGAACTGAATAGCCTCTTCCCTGACTTCGGCTCCACTGCAAGAGTGGCAGGCCGCCTTGAATTTTTTTCCCCGCAAGCTGAAGCCGGGGGAAGCGTGATCGGCTGAGCGCTGTGTATAACATACGCTGATACGCGCTTGTTTTAGACGCGACCTGACGCGATAGGCCGTCAGGGCGACATCGAAGCAGGCGCAGTAGTAGCTCCCCCATCCACTGCCCCCCACTCCCTCACCCCGTCCCAGCGTGCCGCGCCGCCACTTTATGGGTAAATTGCGACAGCGCGTCAAAAGCAGGCCTGGCACTGCGCCGATATTGAATCACGTCGTGGGTCCCGGCAGACCGGCAGCCGCCAGTGGACGCCCGACGCTGGGGTGGGCGTGGCCGCCGATGTGCGCCGCTGCGGCGGGCGTCCGCCGATAGCGTTCACTGGTTCATATCCGTATCTCGTACGCAAGTGTCGTCCAGGAAGTCTTTCTTTTCATTTCTTTCATTATTCCAACTCTACAAACCATAAAGGTACGTAAATAGGTTATCATCTGCGTTTGCTCAGCTCACACAGTAGCGCCGGGCTTAACAACTGGCTGAATTGAATATCAGCACTCGTTCTTGTTCACAAGAGAACGTCCCCATCACAAACCCCTCAGATTTAAGGATAAGATGGTCCAGTGGATAGCCCGTCGAAAACTGAACACAGCTCTAGCAGGAAAACAGGAAGTAGGTGTACTGAACAGTGAAGAAAAAAAGCAAAATAGAAACAGGGAACGGTCCAAGCTTAACAAGTGCAGCATTGTATAGAGTGTAACAGCCATGGCGCCGTGGTTAAGTGGTCATGGTTTTTGATCCACCTCGTGCCGTTTAATTTTATTTATTTTTCACTACTTTATTAACCGTCCGTCCGGTGACTGAAATGTTTGGTCTCTTACTGTAGTCTTGGCAGTTGTCATTCTATACACTGGTTATAGAATACAAGTAAATGTGGTCAATAGTGAGAGCAGGCGAGATACCACAAAGACATCTCACAGAAATGAAAACAACAAATACGGGAACTTCCTGGCAGATTAAAACTGTGTGTCGGACCGAGACTCGAACTCGGGGCATTTGTCTTTCTCGGACAAATGCTCTATCAACTGAGCTACCCAAGTACGACTCACGACCCGTCCTCACAGCTTTACTTCTGCCAGTATCTCGTCTCCTACCTTCCACAGGCTGTCGCTAAGCTATGTCTCGGCAATTTTCTTTCTTTCAGGAGTGCTGGCTCTGCATGGTTCACAGGAGAGCTTCTGCAAAGTTCGGAAGGTAGGAGGCGAAGTACTGGCAGACGTAAAGCTGTGAGGACGGGGCGTGTGTCGTTCTTGGGTAGCTCAGTTGGTAGTGCACTTGCCTGCGAAAGGCAATGGTCCCGAGTTCGAGTCTCTGTCCGGCACACAGTTTTAATCTGCCAGGAAGTGCCATATCAGCGCACACTCCGCTGCAGAGTGAAAATCTCATTCTGGAAACAAATAAATGGATGTGAACTTTGTTGCAACAAAGAAATTCTGTAGTCAAAACTTCCAAAACGGAACGCAACTTCAAAAACGTTAAAAACATGCGTTTCGACAGCACGGGGAAACTGCAGCTTATGTGACAAACTGTTATGTTTTCATCATTTCATTGCGAGTGATCACACTCACATTCATACGAACACCTAAATCGGGCAAGGAGGCACATCTCACTCACTCACCAAGCGTAGAAATTAGGTTCAAATGGCTCTGAGCACTATGGGACTTATCTTCTGAAGTCATCAGTCCCCTAGAACTTAGAACTACTTAAACCTAACTAACCTAAGGACATCACACACATCCATGCGTAGAAATTAGGTGCGACGGTAAGAGGTTCCCATCGTATGACACACGTACTGTCACTAACGCCGTGTATGGCACACCAGACGTGTTTTCCGGTGGAGGGTTCGTTCGGTTGACTTGTAGCCTTGTAATCGGATGTTTGGGTTGCCCTTCGAAAGCCACTTCCTTTCGGCTGCTAACAGAGTAGTTGTGCAGAATCAGCTGCCATTATTCGTCCCCTCTTTTCACCTCACTGTTGCAAACGGACGTTCCACCACGACACAGACACAAATTTGAATACAGCGAACAGTGAAAAAAGATGAAATATATATGCGCATAAAGAAAAAGGATGCGTGAAGCAGCTTTGAACACGGCTCACCTGCTTGGCAGTCCAACACTGTGGCCACTTTCTTTTTTCCTTTCAGTTCGTAACTGTTCGTTGTACTTGATCGTAGCGGACGTTGAAGTTCGTCGTTCGTCCCTTCACTCAGTTTTCTATTGCAGGGTCCTGTCAACTGTCTGACTGAACACGCTGAGCTACCGTGCTGCAATTTTTATACAGTATGGACAACAACGTCCGTGCATTCGAAAAGTTAATGAACATTAAACATCGTTCACGCCACTTAACCACGATGCCGTCACTTTCCTTCTCCGCTCAATGTTGCAGTGTTTCAGCCTGGACCGTTCACTGTTGTGCTTTTTTTTCACAGTCCAGTATACTTTCTTCCTCTTTTCGTCCTTGATCTGCGTTCAGTTTTTAACGGGGTGTCCACTGATCCCTCTTATCAGTACATGTGAGGGCGTGCGATGGAGAGTTTCCATAGTCAGGATACTGTAAGCAAACAGATGTGGCGTGGTGGGTTATGAGGGAAGCGCGCGTGAACTGTGTGGTCGAGACAACACGGGAGAAGCGCCAACTCTGGAAGAGGGTATGCTCAATTTCGACAGCGGTATAATCCAACAGCAGCGATGGCGAGTCGGCACTGTGTAACACCGACAGTGTCTCCGCATTTCAGTCCGCAATGCGAGGAATATTATCCTTTTGTACAAAAGATGAGTTGGCTAAATGTTTTGTGCGTCGCAAAGTTCAGTTCAGATAAGAATCACAGGTTTTTACAGCTTAAAGAATACGGAAGCGGTAAATGTGAAGGCCCTGAGCGTGTACAAGCGGTTTTATAACATTACAGTAAGCTCTCAGGAGAGAGTAAGAAGAGGAAGTATGCCGTTCCGTGGAGCTTCAAAACCATACTACTTGCAGCAAAGGTCTTGTTTCCTTTCACGAATTGTGATATAATAAAAGAATACTTGGAAGCTGCAGCTGAACATTTGTAGCCACTGCAGGTAGAACAATTTCACGTGGTGCCGTTATCAAACATCAGTGCCATGTATCCCACACAGGCTATGGCAGACGAAGTTCAGAGCCGTCTTCTAACTTTGTATAGAGTTTGTTGCAGATTCCTTAGTGCCGCATGAAGGTGTAGATATCGCAGGCACACAGCTTAGCAGGGTTGAAGAATATATAGAAAATGTAGGTTTGTCATGAAATTTAGAAGTTCATATGTCTACAGAGCTCCAGTCATGTTGGGAAGTGAATCACGATTCTTAGCCTAACTGAAAGGGAAAATGAAAACGTTTCTACTTCGCTTATCTGCAGCTTGGCGTAATTGCTCTGCAGTGTCACAGGAAATGTAAAGACACTGTAGATTTCTCCCAGTATTTCCCTCGTGATCGATTACCCCGCGTACACATGTCTGCACACCTGTCCCCACCCTGTCCCCTGTGACGTTGGAGGGGGGACAGCGTTCACTGTCTGCTCGGGGAGCACGTTCGCTGTGAAGCACTGCACCAGCCGAAGTAGCTGTGCGACGTTTATCAGATTTTGAGGAGATACGCATCATCATTATCAGGGTTACATGTAACCAGCACGGGCAGGAAAACACTTTGGTGGTATGGAAGAGTGGCAGGTCTCACTCTCCACGTCTTAACTGAAGCGAGACTAAAGAAAAGTCAATACCTAGAAAAAGCATTAGGCATTGTGAAACGGTGTGAGATGTTCGAAATTCTGAGAAAAATAGTGATAAGCTAAAGCGAAAGAGATCAACCTTCTATGGGATATGTGCACTACACTTTGCACATGTGGACATTCAAGAACGTTCAATACAAACAATTAACTTGCACCATGAGCACCGAATGAGAAATCACGAGCGACAGTGATTACAAAGGTTCACCCCATGAAGGTCGAAGGCGAACTCCTTCGGAGTTACCAACTGTACAGGCCATTCAGCTCGATATCAACACTTAAGGAATGCATAGGGGTATAGAATCATATTAGTGTAACAAAGGTGGTGAGAACTGATGGAATGTGATGGTATGCCACAAAGTACGAAACAGTCTGTCATGGAGCTTATCGTGAAACTGGCTATCCTTTAAGGCGTCGCTGCAGACAGCGCACGGATAAAACAAACATCCAGAGGCACGGTGTCAGGACACCGCACGTTTCTCATTGAAGTAGCTTCTCAACTGGCCTACCAAGGAAGACTACAGTCCGTTTCTGGCAGTAACGGGGGTCAATAACGTAAAAATTGTCTGTTGCTGCTTGCGACGGAAAATTCTGTTGTGGGTAATTTTCTGCATCTCATGAAGCACTAGGTACACTGTCTTGAAATGGGATTGGCTCAATACTGTTGCTGCAGTACACTGTTGTGTATAGTTTTATTACAATCTGTTCATTAACATTAAAACAGATATTAGTGGAATTACAGGTTGTATGGTTGAATGCTGATACCCAATTACAGGAGGGGAATTAGATTTAGCATCTGTATATATTTTAAGGCGCTGCGCTACGGAAACTGATGCTTGCACATCGTGGGAACTGGCCAAAAGGCTGACTGTCCATCCAGCACCTGTAAAGGCACATAATACTGTCTTTAAAGACAGATTTCGTACTGCATTGCCACAAAATCCTTCTACCTCCTTATTTTTTTAGTTATTGACTTTCGGTACGTGCCCAAACAGCCATCTCAATATGACGTTACGAAAGTGAGGACAAGCATACAGCTGGCCGAAGTGGCCGTGTGGTTAAAGGCGCTGCAGTCTGGAACCGCAAGACCGCTACGGTCGCAGGTTCGAATCCTGCCTCGGGCATGGATGTTTGTGATGTCCTTAGGTTAGTTAGGTTTCACTAGTTCTAAGTTATAGGGGACTAATGACCTCAGCAGTTGAGTCCCATAGTGCTCAGAGCCATTTGAACCATTTTGAACAAGCATACACCCGTCATCGAGCGCAGAAAATCGCCGTCCCCGCCAGGCATCGAACACGGGCCCCTTCGGTTAGTAATGCACCCCGCTGACCGCGCAGCCATCGAGGTGGTCGCCTCCTTATTGTAATTACCAGTTGTTTTGGTAATCACAGTAGGATGTTGGTGACAGGACCGCACGTTGTACCACTCAGTGTCATCGCACAAAGCTACGCAGCAGAGTGGCGAGAGAGAGGGTCGAAGTGTGAGCGAGCTACTGTGGAGTCATCTGTCCACTGTGCGCCGTTTGAAGCTGGAGCTCCCAGACGACAGGCCGCTGTGCCCCCGTAATCCGCTTGCCGGTAGCCGCTTGCAGCTGGTCAGGCGCGCCGTGCGACGCGGGTTGCCGTCCACGCCCGTAAGGGGCTGACGCGAGATCTTCGCCGCATACTTCAGCGGTCACAAAGGTGGAGGCTTTGGGGGCTCGCAGAACACATGATCCCCATCAAAGAATGTTTCACGATAAGCATTTATATTTTTATGTGTACCAGTGTCTAAATTCCTCAGCTAGCTTTCGGGGAATAAAGAAGCATGGAAGCCAAGAGTCTGGAAATTGCAAGAATTTTAGGAAACTGCGAATTGATTTTTAACACTGGATGCTTTTCAGTTGTGAGTGGGGTAGTGTCCTGACCGCCAGCAGATCATCTTCCAGCCATGTGGCTGACTACCTGCTGCCGACAACGAGTCCGTGATTGTTTGTGGATCCGTAGGTAGAATTTGCAATGAACAAGAGGTAGAGAAAGCCAGGATTGAAAAGAATACGGCGAAAGCCGATATCTAAGGAATAGATAAAAAAGAAAGTCTTCCCGGATATAGGCGGGAATGACTGAAGGAAATTCTAATTTACCCGCTCACGTAGCCAAGTCTGCTATCTGTAGATGCATTAGTAGTAAATAGTCATTAAGGGGGATGCACTGTTCGCTTTTATTGTTTAAATTTCGATGTGGTCGAAGTTCTGAGAGTTCTTTGCTATTACTGTTTTTAAAATCACTTGCACGGAACATGTACTTCTTAAATTTGTGGGTGAATCATTTTCGTTGAGGTCGGCTATTTCCTGAATTGCAATTTCTTGGAAGTGATTGTAAAGTGATGTGAGAGACTGATCTAAGAAAAAATTACTATTATTATTATCATTACTATTATTACACAGAGTTCTTTTTAGTTTGAATACCAAAACACTTTGATATCTCTCCTATGCGGTACTCACACAGCTGAGACAGTGGGCTCTGAGCTGTGTGCTCTACAGGAGCCCATAGCGTGGATAGCGTTTCGCGTAATCGTCGTCAGGTTCTCTTCTACAAGACGAAGGACGTCCTCTCCAGTGCCAAAAGTGCAGAATATCTGAGGAACACCAGTGTCAACCGTCATAGATGCGAAACTACCAGTCTATCGCAACCGTTTTTGCAGTCGGGCGAAAACAGTGCACGACGTGATAATTACAACAGCGACTGACGACGGCACCCTCTTGTGTCAGTTTGTGTCCGTATCGTGAAGCGGGACATCTGCAGGTGACTCGAACAGCAAACTTATTTTGTATCCGAACTGTATATTTTCAAATATGGGTTTCTTATCAAAGCTTTATTTACTAAGCACCCTACACAACTCCTAGCGGTCAATACCAATTGTGAAACACCTTGCACAATTATAATAATAATAATAATAATAATAATGATTACAATAATAATAAAAACTTGTTTACATCAGTGACTATGAATTCGAACTACAATCCCGGACCGATAATGATACCGGAAGGCGCTCTTCCTGAGACAGTACCTGATGTGAAAATGGCAAGATTTAAACTGCGTGTAACATACAAAAAAGTAATTCTTTATAAACACACTTATTTCCGATAGTACTACTATAAAATGTAAACGTATAACAGCAGCGTTCATTTGCTAAACTAAAATGTGACTAGGGCCTCTCGTCAGGTAGACCATTAGCCTGGTGCAAGTCTTTCGATTTGACGCCACTTCGGCGACCTGCACGCCGATGGGGATGAAATGATGATAATTAAGACAGCAAAACACCCAATCCCAGAGCGGAGAAATCTCCGACCCAGCCGGGAATCGAACCCGGGCCCTTAGGATCGACATTCAGTTGCGCTGACCGCTCAGCTACCCGGAGCGGACATTTGGTAACCTGAGTCCTCTATATTCTAAATACCTTTGACTTTTTTTACTGTACAATCGACAAAGATCGAGGGGGTAAATGACGTCCAAGTGTATTATTGTTACACAAAATTTTACGAATCCTCTGTTTCTTTTAATTTAAATTCTAACACGTTCTTTGACGCGCTTAAATGTCACTAATTTAAATAACTGACACGAATACATACGTGTCAGAGACCTCACAGACAAAGCTTGTAAGTGCTTTTGATTGCCAAAATGAACTGACTGGGCCTGAAGAAATCCACAAAATATTTTCCTGACGAAAATCCCCTTTTTTTCATCTACGTTGAACCATGTAACAATTTTGCATCCGATTTGACTTCAGGAATAGTTTAAACACAGTTTACTCTATAAATTCCATGTCACGCAAACTAACACGTGACGCAGTAAACAATTATCAAGCCGCGCGGGGTAGCTGTGCGGTCTCAGGTGCATTGCCACGGTTCGCGCTGCTCCCCTCGTCGGAGGTTCGAGTCCTCCCTCCGGTATGGTTGTGTGTGTTGGCCCTAGCCTAAGTTAAAGTTAGAATAAGTAGTTTGTAAGCCTAGGGATCGATGAACTCAGCAGTTTGGTCCCATAGGAACTTACCACAAATTTCCAAAATTTCCGAACAATTCTTACATTGTACCTCACTAGTAAAGCAGGTGTATAGATATTCTAGGATCTTGCTTGCAATCCAGAATATACCTTTATTTAACAGTAGGCTGAAAATACAAGCCTTCAACGCAAATTGCATGGAACATGTCACCACCACTGCTGATCCGAAATTCTAGACGTAAGCTTGCCTTCTGGAACCTGTAATGGATATACTAGAAAATTGTAAACAATGTCGTTTTTGAAAACTCGATGTGCATTAGTACCCGAGGAGGGCATATTCTTTGCTGAGAGTTCGATACCGTGCTTTATGTTGAGAGTCTGACCTGTGCCAAGCATGGATGTTATTAATGTTTGTTATCCTACTTCACAATGTGGTGGAATCTGTACCATTTTTCGTTATAAATCTACCATTCCACTTCTGTTTCGTACCTTCTACATTTCATGTCGTCCATCGTTGACAGTGATTGTTGCTGTCCAGTGTACGTCCCAATACGCTTGCCAAACAGAAAAATTCATAATGCGGAAAAAAGTGAGAGATAGTTCAAGGAAATAATTAGAGAAATCTTTTATCATGGAAATCGTCCACTAAATGTAATAAGCTGGGACACCCTGTATAACAACAAAAATATTTACTATAGAATTTACGTCTTAGAAAATATTAAATTAACACAGTAACATTGATGTGTTAGCAAAGCATGTTACACTAGTCTCATATTCTAATGAGATAAAATTGAGGTCCCTTAAGAAATACAGAAATCTGAATACTGAGAAGTAATAATGAAATATTTATTAACATGGCAAAAACTGATAGACAGCGTTAAGTCTGCATTATTATGTTTGGCCTATTATACAGGATTTATGACAACAGGCTAAGTACTTACGGAAAATGAAATCAACGAGCTGAATCCGAAAAGTTTAAAACCCGTTACAAGTGCACATTAGAAGACGACACGTTGAAATTATGAAAGTATTTTAGACGAAAAGATTTCAACACAGAGAGAAAAAAAGAAGCTATACTTGTGGCGTAGTACTCGGCATATCCAACTAAAAAGAAACCCATACAACACGAATAAAATCGTAGTCAAATAATCCACTAGCGGAATGGCTTTCACATTGTAACCAAGTAAACTACCGTAATTCGTGATTATAAATAAGCTATACCACAAAGTAAAGCACATTGCACAAGGGAAAAGAGTCACGTGTACATAATATGAAACATACAAAACTACAGTGTTTTTGTCACTGAGTGTTGTTGTTGTGGTCTTCAGTCCTGAGACTGGTTTGATGCAGCTCTCCATGCTACTCTATCCTGTGCAAGCTTTTTCATCTCCCAGTACCTACTGCAACCTACATCCTTCTGAATCTGCTTAGTGTATTCGTCTCTTGGTCTCCCTCTACGAATTTTACCCTCCACGCTGCCCTCCAATACTAAATTGGTGATCCCTTGATGCCTCAGAACATGTCCTACCAACCGATCCCTTCTTCTGGTCAGGTTGTGCCACAAACTTCTCTTCTCCCCAATCCTATTCAATACTTCCTCATTAGTTATGTGATCTACCCATCTAATCTTCAGCATTCTTCTGTAGCACCACATTTCGAAAGCTTCTATTCTCTTCTTGTCCAAACTATTTATCGTCCATGTTTCACTTCCATACATGGCTACACTCCATACGAATACTTTCAGAAATGACTTCCTGACACTTAAATCAATACTGGATGTTAACAAATTTCTCTTCTTCAGAAACGCTTTCCTTGCCATTGCCAGCCTACATTTTATATCCTCTCTACTTCGACCATCATCAGTTATTTTGCTCCCCAAATAGCAAAACTCCTTTACTACTTTAAGTGCCTCATTTCCTAATCTAATTGCCTCAGCATCACCCGACTTAATTAGACTACATTCCATTATCCTTGTTTTGCTTTTGTTGATGTTCATCTTATATCCTCCTTTCAAGACACTGTCCAGTCCGTTCAACTGCTCTTGCAAGTCCTTTGCTGTCTCTGACAGAATTACAATGTCATCGGCGAACCTCAAAGTTTTTATTTCTTCTCCATACACTGAGTAGGGACTTCAAAATGATGTTCTCAGTGCATACAAGCTTATAATAGCAGCAATAATTTAGTGTTTACAAACTACATCCATGAAACAAGTAAAATGCCTAAGGTTGCGTTTACGTGAATAGTCACATATCACTAGTTAAAGAGAAATATGATGAACGAATTAGATATCTCCGGAACAAATAGTATCAAAGTCTGCCGCGCGCACGCGCCGGTGCGGGTGTGTGTGTGTTGCGGGAGGGGGGAGGGAAGGGGGGGGAGGGTGTATATATGTATGTGAGAATGTACACTCATGGAAATTGAAATAAGAACACCGTGAATTCATTGTCCCAGGAAGGGGAAACTTTATTGACACATTCCTGGGGTCAGATACATCACATGATCACACTGACAGAACCACAGGCACATAGACACAGGCAACAGAGCATGCACAATGTCAGCACTAGTACAGTGTATATCCACCTTTCGCAGCAATGCAGGCTGCTATTCTCCCATGGAGACGATCGTAGAGATGCTGGATGTAGTCCTGTGGAACGGCTTGCCATACCATTTCCACCTGGCGCCTCAGTTGGACCAGCGTTCGTGCTGGACGTGCAGACTGCGTGAGACGACGCTTCATCCAGTCCCAAACATGCTCAATGGGGGACAGATCCGGAGATCTTGCTGGCCAGGGTAGTTGACTTACACCTTCTAGAGCACGTTGGGTGGCACGGGATACATGCGGACGTGCATTGTCCTGTTGGAACAGCAAGTTCCCTTGCCGGTCTAGGAATGGTAGAACGATGGGTTCGATGACGGTTTGGATGTACCGTGCACTATTCAGTGTCCCCTCGACGATCACCAGTGGTGTACGGCCAGTGTAGGAGATCGCTCCCCACACCATGATGCCGGGTGTTGGCCCTGTGTGCCTCGGTCGTATGCAGTCCTGATTGTGGCGCTCACCTGCACGGCGCCAAACACGCATACGACCATCATTGGCACCAAGGCAGAAGCGACTCTCATCGCTGAAGACGACACGTCTCCATTCGTCCCTCTATTCACGCCTGTCGCGACACCACTGGAGGCGGGCTGCACGATGTTGGGGCGTGAGCGGAAGACGGCCTAACGGTGTGCGGGACCGTAGCCCAGCTTCATGGAGACGGTTGCGAATGGTCCTCGCCGATACCCCAGGGGCAACAGTGTCCCTAATTTGCTGGGAAGTGGCGGTGCGGTCCCCTACGGCACTGCGTAGGATCCTACGGTCTTGGCGTGCATCCGTGCGTCGCTGTGGTCCGGTCCCAGGTCGACGGGCACGTGCACCTTCCGCCGACCACTGGCGACAACATCGATGTACTGTGGAGACCTCACGCCCCACGTGTTGAGCAATTCGGCGGTACGTCCACCCGGCCTCCCGCATGCCCACTATACGCCCTCGCTCAAAGTCCGTCAACTGCACATACGGTTCACGTCCACGCTGTCGCAGCATGCTACCAGTGTTAAAGACTGCGATGGAGCTCTGTATGCCACGGCAAACTGGCTGACACTGACGGCGGCGGTGCACAAATGCTGCGCAGCTAGCGCCATTCGACGGCCAACACCACGGTTCCTGGTGTGTCCACTGTGCCGTGCGTGTGATCATTGCTTGTACAGCCCTCTCGCAGTGTCCGGAGCAAGTATGGTGGATCTGACACACCGGTGTCAATGTGTTCTTTTTTCCATTTCCAGGAGTGTATGTTCATGACAAGCTTTAATTCCGTGAACTATGGAGATGCCTAGGAAACACATTAAACGTGCTGTGCATATCTGCGAGGTTATGTTCTTATGAAAAGTAACTTCATGCCTGCTAAATATCACCACCTACATGTTTGTATCCTTTCGAAACTAAATAAATGCGACTCATTTCAGTTGATTGTGGTCTTGGGAATCTCTCAGGATAGAAAGTTCACCTACAAAAATAGTGCAATGTTTCGGTGTAATATAAAAGATACAAAGCAATCCTCATTTGACTTCTACAGAACGAATCAAGCTAATTACGTGTAAATATGACCAGTACCTGGGTTATAGCGAAATGTATAATAGTATAATCTTAATCTGTACATTCAGCAAGTAGTAAAGGAAACAAAAGAAAAATTTTGAGTAGCAATTAAAGTTCGGGAGAAGAAATAAAAACTTTTAGGTTTGCCGTTGATATTGTAATTTTGTCAGAGGCAACAAAGGACACGAAACGGAAGTTGAACGGAATGGATAGTGTCTTGGACAGCGTCTTATTCTTCGGCACTTCAAATGTTAGGCCTTTCTCTATTACGATGTCTATCTATTGATTAACCTTCCCACACTTTCCAGACCGGACTATAATTTCTGACCTTTTAACGTAGGCTGCCGATGTTCATTCTGTCGGGATGAACATTAGTTTTCTTCTGTTGTCTTCAGTATTGTTTCTTAGGTTAAATATATTTAATTCTATCCTAACGTCGCTGTGTCTTAATAAGCCTTCTCTCGTATAGCTTTTTACAACCTGGCTCTTACACTCTTGTCGTTTCTAAATGACAAATGACTCACTCCCATACAGTGGACTTGGAGCGGTTGTATTTTTGAAAAACTTCATTCATGTCGTTCTTTGTGTCACGTTCCTGAAGTATCCGTTTATTATTCAGTATATGTTTCCAAATTTTCTTTGTCCTACTCGTACGTGACACCATACCCAAGATAAACTGACCTGTTTTACTATTCTATTTTTCCCCGTTGTTTTTGCTCTTATGGGTTCCTGTCCTATAAAAGCCCTTGTTTTAGATTTGTCTGTGAATATCCGGCTATTTTACTCTGAAAGCAATGTTCTTCTTGTAGGTCGTACTTTTCCTCTATTGAAACTGTGACATCGTCTGCACGTTAAAGACAATCCGGAGTAGTCTCACTGTCTGTTCGAATACCTGCATGGAGCTTGGTTTTCTTTCGACGCAGTAAATCGTCAATATTAAAACGCATTGGCAAAATGCTGTATACTTGTCTGACCATACTGACAGTGAAGAAAGGTGCTCTGAGTTCTACATATTTTGTTTTTAATGTGATTGTTGTATTTTCGTATAGACTTCTTGAGGTATTTATGGAAAGGAGCGGGCAGACTGTTTCCTCATTATGCTCCACAGGTTTTTTGTACTAACTTCATGAAAGGTTTTTTCCAGATGAACAAATTCTGAGTGAGCCATTCGATTGAATTTTGGTTGTTTTTCAATGGTCTGTTTCATCACAGATATTCTGATATTATTTTTAATATGCTGTTCAAGATCCTGGTGTAGGCTATGTGTACTGCGTCCAGTAGGCTCATCCCTCTACAATTCTGGAAGTAACTCTATCTCCTTTTATAATCAGTATGTACCCTTTGGGTTGCCATGCTTTTTGTATGATCTGTTCCAGCATATACTGAATAGATTTAGCAGTATCAGGTGGAGAGATGTTCCACCGTACTTTGGTTCACTGTTGATGCATGATTGTAATAAAATTTAGTTCAAATTGGTCGATCAGCTATAAACAAGCATCTTATGTGGGGCTGGCTGGAAGACGTGAAATATTATTGAGAAAATAATAGCAGTTGTGACATAGCCTCTTCAACGAAAGGATGCTGTCACCGTGTTATTTGAAACTGAAATAATAACGAGATCATTTTAAGGCACCGGACTTTAAAGTCCACGAACTAAACGTTCGAGGAGACGAGGTTCTTACATATTTTGGCCCTGAAATTCACACAAACAGTATTAACAAGTTCTGTTGGCCAATTGCGTCTCTTTGTTACCGGCATATGGCGACAGTCTCACAGACAATCTAAATGTGTAATGAGAAACAAGGATATTTATTTAATACAGTGATGATTAAGGTTAATTAAATTATTAGAACAACCGACTGAATTCACTTAAATATGGAATGGGGATGAAGTCGTAAGTTCCTTGACAAAGCGTAGGGGAACGATGCGGGAGATTCGCACCGCCGCTCTAGGCAAGGTCCTAACGGAGGTAATTTGCCGTTGCCTTCCTCCGACCGTAATTGGGATGAATGATGATGCTGAAGACGACACAACAACACCCAGTCATCTCGGGGCAGGTGAAAATCCCTGAATCCGGCGGGAATCGAACCCAGGACCCCATGCTCGGGAAGCGCGAACGCTACCGCAGCGCACTAACTTAAATATTTATTTATTTATTTAATTATTTATTTATTTTTTGGTCGTCAGTCTACTGACTGGTTTGATGCGGCCCGCCACGAATTCCTTTCCTGTGCTAACCTCTTCGTCTCAGAGTAGCACTTGCAACCTACGTCCTCAATTATTTGCTTGACGTATTCCAATCTGTGTCTTCCTCTACAGTTTTTGCAGTTTTTGCCCTCTACAGCTCCCTCTAGTACCATGGAAGTCATTCCCTCATGCCTTAGCAGATGTCCTATCATCCTGTCCCTTCTCAGTGTTTTCCACATATTCCTTTCCTCTCCGATTCTGCGTAGAACCTCCTCATTCCTTACCTTATCAGTCCACCTAATTTTCAACATTCGTCTATAGCACCACATCTCAAATGCTTCGATTCTCTTCTGTTCCGGTTTTCCCACAGTCCATGTTTCACTACCATACAATGCTGTACTCCAGACGTACATCCTCAGAAATTTCTTCCTCAAATTAAGGCCGGTATTTGATATTAGTAGACTTCTCTTGGCCAGAAATGCCTTTTTTGCCATATCGAGTCAGCTTTTGATGTCCTCCTTGCTCCGTCCGTCATTGATTATTTTACTGCCTAGGTAGCAAAATTCCTTAACTTCATTGACTTCGTGACCATCAATCCTGATGTTAAGTTTATCGCTGTTCTCATTTCTACTACTTCTCCTTACCTTCGTCTTTCTCCGATTTACTCTCAAACTATACTGTGTACTCATTAGACTATTCATTCCGTTCAGCAGATCATTTAATTCTTCTTCACTTTCACTCAGGATAGCAATGTCATCAGCAAATCGTATCATTGATATCCTTTCACCTGGTATTTTAGTTCCACTCCTGAACCTTTCTTTTATTTCCATCATTGCTTCCTCGATGTACAGATTGAAGAGTATGGGCGAAAGGCTACAGCCTTGTCTTACACCCTTCTAAATACGAGCACTTCGTTCTTGATCGTCCACTCTTATTATTCCCTCTTGGTTGTTGTACATATTGTATATGACCCGTCTCACCCTATAGCTTACCCCTACTTTTTTCAGAATCTCGAACAGCTTGCACCATTTTATATTGTCGAACGCTTTTTCCAGGTCGACAAAGCTCATGAAAGTGTCTTCACTTTTCTTTGGCCTTGCTTCCATTATTAGCCGTAACGTCAGAATTGCCTCTCTCGTCCCCTTACTTTTCCTAAAGTCAAACTGATCGTCACCTAGCGCATTCTCAATTTTCTTTTCCATTCTTCTGTATATTATTCTTGTAAGCAGCTTCGATGCATGAGCTGCTAAGCTGATTGTGCGATAATTCTCGCACTTGTCAGCTCTTGCCGTCTTCGGAATTGTGTGGATGATGCTTTTCCGAAAGTCAGATGGTATGTCGCCAGACTCATATATTCTACACACCAACGTGAATAGTCGTTTTGTTGCCACTTCCCCCAATGATTTTAGAAATTTTGATGGAATATTATCTATCCCTTCTGCCTTATTTGACCGTAAGTCCTCCAAAGCTCTTTTCAATTCCGGTCCTAATACTGGATCCCCTATCTCTTCTAAATCGACTCCTGTTTCTTCTTCTATCACACCAGACAAATCTTCACCCTCATAGAGGTTTTCAATGTATTCTTTCCACCTATCTGCTCTCTCCTCTGCATTTAACAGTGGAATTCCCATTGCACTCTTAATGTTACCACCGTTGCTTTTAATGTCACCAAAGGTTGTTTTGACTTTCCTGTATGCTGAGTCTGTCCTTCCGACAATCATATCTTTTTCGATGTCTTCACATTTTTCCTGCAGCCATTTCGTCTTAGCTTCTCTGCACTTCCTATTTATTTCATTTCTCAGCGACTTGTATTTCTGTATTCCTGATTTTCCCGGAACAAGTTTGTACTTCCTCTCGTCAATCAACTGAAGTATTTCTTCTGTTACCCGTGGTTTCTTCGCAGCTACCTTCTTTGTACCTATGTTTTCCTTCCCAACTTCTGTGATGGCCCTTTTTAGAGATGTCCATTCCTCTTCAACTGTACTGCCTACTGCGCTATTCCTTATTGCTGTATCTATAGCGATAGAGAACTTCAAACGTATCTCGTCATTCCTTAGTACTGCCGTATCCCACTTCTTTGCGTATTGATTCTTCCTGACTAATGTCTTGAACTTCAGCCTACTCTTCATCACTACTATATTGTGATCTGAGTCTATATCTGCTCCTGGGTACGCCTTACAATCCAGTATCTGATTTCGGAATCTCTGTCTGACCATGATGTAATCTAATTGAAATCTTCCCGTATCTCCCGGCCTTTTCCAAGTATACCTCCTCCTCTTGTGATTCTTCAACTGGGTATTCGCTATTACTAGCTGAAACTTGTTACAGAACTCAATTAGTCCTTCTCCTCTTTCATTCCTTGTCCCAAGCCCATATTCTCCTGTAACCTTTTCTTCTACTCCTTCCCCTACAACTGCATTCCAGACGCCCATGACTATTAGATTTTCGCCCCCTTTAACTCCTGCATTACCCTTTCAATATCCTCATACACTTTCTCTATCTGTTCATCTTCAGCTTGCGACGTCGGCATGTATACCTGAACTATCGTTGTCGGTGTTGGTCTGCTGTCGACTCTGATTAGAACTACCCGGTCACTGAACTGTTCACAGTAACACACCCTCTGCTCTACCTTCCTATTCATAACGAATCCTACACCTGTTATACCATTTTCTGCTGCTGTTGCTATTACCCGATACTCATCTGACCAGAAATCCTTGTCTTCCTTCCACTTCACTTCACTGACCCCTACTATATCTAGATAGAGCCTTTGCATTTCCCTTTTCAGATTTTCTAGTTTCCCTACCATGTTCAAGCTTCTGACATTCCACGCCCCGACTCGTAGAACGTTATCCTTTCGTTGATTATTCAATATTTTTCTCATGGTAACCTCCCCCTTGGCAATCCCCTCCCGGAGATCCGAATGGGGGACTATTCCGGTATTTTTTGCCAATGGAGAGACCATCATGATACTTCTTCAATTACAGGCCACATGTCCTGTGGTTACTCGTTACGTGTCTTTAATGCAGTGGTTTCCATTGCCTTCTGCATCCTCATGTCGTTGATCTTCTTCCGCCTTTAGGGGGAATTTCCCACCCCTAGGACAAGAGAGTGCCCTAAACCTCTATCCGCTCCTCCGCCCTCTTTGACAAGGCCGTTGGCAGAATGAGACTGACTTCTTATGCCGGAAGTCTTCGGCCACCAATGCTGATTATTTATCAAAATGCAGGCAGTGGCGCGGATCGAACCCGGGACCGAAGACGTTTTGATTATGAACCAAAGACGCTACCCCGAGACGACGGGTTACTTCGATATTTTGTATGATATTTGCGTAAATGTTACGTGTTACAAAATGGTTATCGCATCTGTAATGGAAAAGGCGTCTAGTCGTAATAGACATAAAGCAGAAGTGTGTCTCGTTCGCGGCGGCGAGGAGACGTAGAAAACTCTTTCATTTATTTAAACAAAATACATCGGAGACAGTAGTTAAGGGTTCTTAATCGCAGCTCATCGCTGGCTTGTCGATATCGGGGTGTTTCAGTGTAATGTTTTCCAGCATATACTGAACATATTTAGCAGTATCAGGCGGAGAGAAATTCCACCGTATTTTAATTCACTTTTGATGCTCTCCATGTCTGTAGCTTTCCTATTTCTCAAGGCCTTCAGACACTCCGTCACCTCTTCTGTTCATTCACTGGCCACACAATGCGAGTCCACATATTCATTTTCTGTGTGACCGCCTGTATACCAGTACCAAAGGAGTTTATAGCGTTCGACCATCGTCGTTGTTCTATGTTACTTATGTCATGTTTCTCTGTCTGCTTTGTTAAGAATTTTCATTGTGTTGTAGGCTAGTGCTTGTTTCCCGTGGACGTCACCTTCGATCGATCTTACAAACTATTCGCAAGACTTCTGGTGGCTTCTACCACCTCTTTAACAATGTTGCTCTTCTGTTTGTAAAGCAGATGATTTTATTCTTTTGGGTTGTTACGATAATAGAGATGAAATATATGTTTGAAATTTATGATCGCTTCAAAGTGCAGTGTCGAGATTTTGAAGCCTCTTTTCTGTCATACCTTTTCTCCTTACCCTGTGCTTCATTACCAGCCTTCGTAACTGCTGTTCTTACAATGTTCTGTTCCTGCTCAGTATCTTCTGCTGCTTCTGTCTCCTGCATATACCTGTTTAGACAACTTTGACTCCGGTCTCTGAAGAAAATATACGAGGGTTGGATCTTTAATAGTGAAAATATTTATTAACAACTTGCATAAAATAGACACATTTTTCAAAGTTTACTGTCGTTAAGAGTAGTCACCAACATTATAGATGATATTTTGCCAGCGATGTGGAAGTCGTAAGATTCCTTTGCAGCGCCAGTTGTTTTGATAGCTCGAGAGGAGCGTCCTATTGCCCGACGAATCTCTCTGAGAGCTCTGAAGCCAGTGCCATGAAGCGTTTCCTTAGACTTAGGAATCACATGGTCTTATGTCCGGGGTGTGTGGCAGGTGGCTAAACAATTCGCAGTCCCAAATCAGTCACAACTTTCGCCATATGGACTCGAGAATTGTCCTACAAAATGATAGGCGGGCGCTGCTGAAAATGTGGCTGCTTCTTTTTGTGCGAGCTGTTGTTTTTTGGAACTCAGCCTGCTACAAGCTTAGAGAAAGAAGCGGCTCTCTTTCTGCAGGACCCGCACATAGTTTTGCAGGGCAGTCTTTGGGATCAAATGGCGCCAAGTTGTGAGTGATTTCTTCGACCGATGGGGGCTGGGAAGAGCTGTAGCGGCCAATACACTGCCTGGACTTAAGCCCTTGAGACTTCAGCATTCTTCCTAAGATGAAGGAAGCACTTCATAGTATTCGCTTCAGAAGTGTCGGAGAGATTCGGCGGTCAATACACAGCTCCATTCAAGCTGTCAACACAAATGGCAGTGTATTCAACGGCTTCCACCTGTACGGAATATTGGTGACTACTCTGAAGAACGGCAAAACTTCGAAACTTGTATCTGTTTTGTGTAAGGTGTAAAAAAATAGTTACCAGTATTAAAGTTCGATCATTCCCACTTCATACATTTCATCGTTTGTTCGTTCCTTGGGTATCTTCCAACTCTTCTTCCATTCTGTCAACATACCTGTTTGAGACAAAGTGATCTGAACCGACGTCGCATCTCATACAAAATCTGCTGTCTCTTATTTTTTCCATTTAGTTCGTCGTCGATTATTACATAACTTATGATAGACGTAAGCTCCCCCCTCCTAATCGGCCTATTGGACTGCGATCTAAATGAACGCGGTAGTGTGTGCCTAATGACATTTTACAGTGAATAAAGGTGTCGTTACCGAAGGGAAATAATGCTGGTTAATAGCAGGAAAGCCGGCCGAAGTGGCCGCGCGGTTCTGGCGCTGCAGTCTGGAACCACGAGACCGCTACGGTCGCAGGTTCGAGTCCTGCCTCGGGCATGGATGTGTGTGATGTCCTTAGGTTAGTTAGGTTTAACTGGTTCTAAGTTCTAGGGGACTAATGACCTCAGCAGTTGAGTCCCATAGTGCTCAGAGCCATTTGAACCGTTTTGAATAGCAGGAAAGTCCATAACAGACCCTTCTGAAGGAAGAATCTATTCTAAATATAATCTAAATACTGATAATTTTGGAATAGTGGAGTATAGCGCAATCGTTCACGAACTACATAGGGGGGAAAGGGTACCACGTAGTATTTAATACAAAAAATACTGAAACTTCCTGGCAGATTAAAACCGTGTGCCGGACCGAGTCCAAGTTCAAGTCTCGGTCCGGCACACGGTTTTAATCTGACAGGAAGTTTCATATCAGCGCACACTCCGCTGCAGAGTGAAGATCTCATTCTGCAAAAACTACTGTTTAGCAGAAAAACGAATAATTAAACGGTTGTCAGCCCACTAAGGCAATGATTATGAAGAATCCTAAGGAAAGTAATAGCAAAGAGAATCAAGCGAGAAATCACTGGCGTGGCAACAGAAGGTCGTCACGCTTTTCCACAATACAACATTTCACGATAGAATAAAAGAATCAGAAACCAGTGAGTTTGCAGTTACTTAATATGAAATACTAAATTTTGAAAGCAAAGTTAATGAAGTTACTGGTTAAATAAATGACTGATTGTTACTGAAACATTGTTGCCTAAAAAGATGATTTGTAGCATTCTCAGCATACCTTAAGGCAAAAATCTGGAAAAATGCATGCTATTTTCTTTTAATTATAGAAAAACTGACTTGAATTTGCTTTCAGAAAATTAAGAACTGATTTTACTTTTAACATAAGAACAATAATGTGTGCACCTAGGCAGCAGTAGTCATTCGCTAAGCTAAAATACACACTAAATGAAATTGCGCACTTTTAATTTGTGCTGTTCCTTTAGTTTTGCCAATTAAATCTTACAGTACTTTAAGCGAGTTAAGTCAATACTGAAAATTGCAAATGCGTTGAGCCTCTGTAATGCAACACAAGTATGAACGGTTACTGAGGCAGCAAAATCTTGACAAACTGGTCATTAGCAAGGAAATGAAACTGGCAGTAAATAGTTAACTAATTTTCATATTCTTATGACACTCTATGACTGCATGGAAAGGAAAGGAACCGAACCATGCTTGGCAATAATGTTTTTGGAGAATGACATCACAGGTATCCTGCCAATTTTAACTACTGCAGGTTATTATTCAAGAAAGTTAGTTATTAAAGTTTGTGAAAGACATGTCACTGGGTAATGCCTGTACAATATTAGTTATACTTTGTCCGTTAACGATGTTGTAGCTGTGCGGACAACCAAGAATGTAGCCGACGACAATGCTGAGGTACCATTGTTGCTGCTGCCGCTTTTTGAGAACCTCGAGTCGTCTGCAGAGACACGGGTAATTATGAGACAGGCAGTAGTTAGAACTGCATCTCCCTCCGCCTGTCCACTCCTACCAGGTTCTTAACGGGTTAACTAAGTAGGTGCGCCTTCACTGGCGAACCACAGGTGCACACCGCGTCTGGGGGAGCGCTCAGAAAACCGTTCCGCGCTCTTCCATCACTCAAGCTCTTCTGCCACGTCTCTACTCGCAGCACGAGGGAGACTCTCCATACGTAGAGAGAAACAGCGGCACTGCTACTGCCATTTCCTCGTTGCTGTCGACACATTTCAATGAAGTTCCCTTGGCTATTACCCAGCAATTGACAATATCTACATTATAATTACAATCGATTATATACAATCCGAAAAAATACATTATTGAATCCACTACATATTAAATATAGTTTCCATAATACGGCTTACAGCTTAAGAATAAGAAGAACGATACAAGTTATCGACGGATATTAAACGCAAAAAATTTTTGGATGTGCAGAAGGTATTTTATCTGCATTTTCGTCATTACAGTCTGTACGCCATACTGAATACACTGCGCTGCACTGCCGAAATCGACCGGAAGCACACACTGCTGGTTTTTTTTAGTTAGGTGTGCTGGCAGGTTTTAGCTTAGAAGGCGAGGGCGACGCCGGACGTCGGTGGGAGGGTCGTGCTGAGCATCCGACGCCGCTGGCGGTCGCTGCTGCGGGATCCTGGGCAGGCGGGACCATGGAGGGAGAATAAAGGGAGTTGGCGCTACAGACTTACGCTGTACGTTGTTTTGAAGCAAGTGGGCGGGGCCTGATCAGCAGACGAGTGTTTACTATTGCTCCTTGTTCGTTATTTCTGTCGTGTGCACGCGATATTTGTTTTATGTAGTAAATGTTACACTGTTTTAGTGAACAACACACCATAACGAACGCAACTTCAAACGTTTCTATGGTCTTAAATGCGTAATCGACTCAGTAATACGACACAAAAATATGACGCTTCTGGCCTCAGTACTGTAATTACAATAACCGAGAAGTATGTGCTACGAAAAGCGTGCTCTCGTAATCCATTTCTATTCACATTCATTGTGTTTGTGTCGATAATTGATAAAGCCAGAACTCCAAAAGCAATGACTAATAGTTTAGAGGCACCGATTTGTATTCTTTGCGTTTTCAAGTCAAATGCAAATTTTAAACGTTCCAGTTTGCAAGAAACTTCCCTTATTTCCTTTGGTGTCCCATAGATATATGCAGAGATGATATAAACAAATAGCTGTAATGTCAAGAAAGTGAAAGTTCCGTTAAATTACGAAGGAAAAGAACTGAATTTCAGGCCCATTGTAGTTTACACATCTGCTTTGTTTTTAAATTGTACCTACCAAGTGACACTCAGTGTGGCAAACAACAACAATTTACAGGGTAACACGACAACACAGTGATTAATGTAATGATGTAAACAGCCTGGCCGGCCCGTGTGGCCGTGCGGTTCTAGGCGCTTCAGTCTGGAACAGCGTGACCGGTACGGTCGCAGGTTCGAAACCTGCCTCGGGCATGGATGTGTGTGATGTCCTTAGATTAGTTAGGTTTAAGTAATTCTAAATTCTAGGGGACTGATGACCTCAGATGTTAAGTCCAATAGTGCTCTGAGCAATTTGAACCATTTAGATAGCCTCGACTTACACAGGGAACGTTGCTTTAACAAATATGTAACCCTATAAGTACTTATAATTTAACCACTGTAACAGGTTTTCCACACATTTTACTGAAGATTTAATTAACTAAATGTAGTTACATTACTTTTATAAAAAATTATTGCATTTTAAAACATTAGTCTCCATTTCCAGGATATTTCGTGCCAGGACTTTTCAGTTACTTGGGAATAGCCAAACACTGAAAACCAAGTGTATTGCTCGCCGCCAGAGAGCTCTTCGCGTTCGATTGATACGAAATTTATAGTCAAACCGCAGAAATAAAACCATACTGTAAAACTTTACAGTGCATCAGAATTTCAAGTATGTATAAGAAAATAGCGCATAAATAAGTCCACTTACGAATGAAATGTGATTTATTTGAACTTTACACTACAATCAAAACGATTAGTACACCCGTAAGCGACGCAAGCCGGCATTTTTTTAAAAAATGTCTCTGAGCACTATGGGACTCAACTGCTGTGGTTATCAGTCCCCTAGAACTTAGAACTACTTAAACCTAACTAACCTAACGACATCACACACATCCATGCCCGAGGCAGGATTCGAACCTGCGACCGTAGCAGTCGCACGGTTCCGGACTGCGCGCCTAGAACCGCGAGACCACCGCGGCCGGCGGCATTTTTTTTTTTTTATCAAAACACTACATGACTACACAGAATACCAAGAAATTTTGGGATTCCGTGTAGTTATGTAGTGTTTTTTATCAAAACACTACATGACTACACGGAATCCCAAAATATCTTGGTATTAAATTGGATAGATCGCTTACATTAAAACCACACCTAATAGATACTGCTGCTAAGATAAGTACAAGAAATAATATTATTCAAAAGCTAGCTGGGGAGCTGATGTACCTACTCTGAAGATTTTTTCTGTAGCACTGGTATACTCTGTTGCGGAATATTGCAGCCCTGTTTGGCTTAAAAGCAGCCACACGTCTAAAGTGGTTACTCATAACACCATGAGAACCATAACTGGGACCATTAAATCCACTCCACTACCTTGGCTTCCTGTTCTCTGCAGTATAGCTCCACCACATCTTAGGCGGCAAACCGCCTTAGTTAATGAATGGCGTAAAATCTCCTCCAATACCAACCTTCCAATCCATCAGGACATTGCCCCAAATCTTTCCCGACTAAGATCTAGAAGACCACCATGGAGAACAGCTCAAAACCTCATGGCTACGTCTTACGATGCTATGGATTCATGGAAAAATGAATGGTCTCAGACCGGACTATCGAAGCCTGGTACAGACCTGTCAAGAAGAACTTTGGTTATACTCAATAGACTCAGAACTGGTCATGGCAGAAGTGGCGAGATGCTCTGTAGATGGGGCATACGAGATTCACCACAGTGCGATTGTGGACATCCAGAGCAAACGATCCAGCACATCATTCAGGAATGCCCTAAACGTGCGTTTAAAGGATCCATTCGGAACTTTATGGAGCCTCCCCTGCAGCCATCGAGTGGTTGGAAAACCTAGACATAGAACTTTAAAGGGACTCTATGGATTCCATATACGTGATTGCTGAATGACCTTAGAGCAACACTTTCTATATGATAATTTTATCTTATCTATGACAAGATACCTTATTGTATCAACCTGTGTATGCCTACTTTATCCTTAATTGAATGTCGATAAGACGAGACATTATTTATGTGTTATAATGTATGTTGATTTTATCTTTATCTGTCTGTATGTATTTAAACATGGAAACCATTTGTACTTGAAAACCACATACGCTAAATAAATAACTACACGGAATGAAACCACCAGAAGCGAATGTTTTGGGGTAGCTAACACGGTGGATCTTCACTTGGGTCGGCTTCAAGTTTGTGACGTCATGACAACACCTCTTATTTTTACCTCCATGGGCGGGACGGCGCGTCTGCAGGTTGCCTTGGCGGGAGGTGAGCCGGTTCAGCCCACAATCCCAGGGTATAAGATGCTTACGGCGTCCTCACTGTGCAGCGCCTGCCTGCCGGATAACGGGCTCCGTTCTCCGTAGGAGGCGACCGAGGCGCGGCCGGATCGCCGTAAGAAAGTCGACGGCCGCTGCGGCGGCGGTCACGTGCCAACACACGTGACACCCCGACCTTTCTACACACGTGGCTCCCCGACCTGTCTGCACACGTGCATCCCGATCCTCAGTGTTTCCCAGAACGCACTCGGGTTCATCAGTTTGTGCTCGAATTCCATTCCGATAATTGGAAGCGGGGGAATGCATTCACAGCCTATCACAACTCTACAGTTTGCGTTAAGTTAACCGACGTGTAGAGAAAGAGCTGGGACGTCTTTGTTGTGACCAAGGTCACTTGGTCCCGTAAGTGGTCTACTATGAAATTTGAAAGCCGTCTCCATGGCCATTGTGATGGGACCTTTTGATTACATCCCACACCCGGGTTCGATTCCGGGCGGGGTCAGAGATTTTCTCTGCCTCGTGATGACTGGGTGTTGTGTGATGTCCTTAGGTTATTTAAAAAATAGCTCTGAGCACTAAGGGACTTAACATCTATGCTCATCAGTCCCCTAGAACTTAGAACTACTTAAACCTAACTAACCTAAGGACAGCACACAACACCCAGCCATCACGAGGCAGAGAAAATCCCTGACCCCGCCGGGAATCGAACCCGAGAACCCGTGCGTGGGAAGCGAGAACGCTACCGCACGACCACGAGATGCGGGCGTCCTTAGGTTACTTAGGTTTAAGTAGTTCTAAGTTCTAGGGGACTGATGACCATAGATGTTAAGTCCCATAGTGCTCAGAGTCATTTGAACCATTTTGATTACAACACATCTTCTTTTGAGTCTCACTTAAAGGCGAACGACGGGGTGACGGTAGAAAAACCTCTAAATATCTTTTATTACGCAGTTCTAATGTATATACATTTAAGAATTGTTCGCCAGAATATTATGCGTGAACTCCAAAAAGTTTCGGTTCTGAGAGATTTTGAGGCCAAGTGTGCATGGCACTCCTCGGCAATAGAGAACCAGTTCCGCACTCACACTCTCTTCGTTGCGTCTGTGAAATGTTTATGGTTTTGACTAAACTTGATTTGCTGGAGCGTTGTTTGGTCGGTTTTACTCAAAATCTGAACGGAAGTTTCAATAGCTTCATTTGAAGGTACGCTTCAAACATAACATCCAGCCGAAGCGAAATTGTAAACATTGCTTCAAATTTGACCGTACGTCTGTTCAGTATAAGCCATACTGCATTAATGCAGATCAGAATGCGCCGGTTCTCTTAAGATAGAGACGGCAGTGGCGATGCTCTCAGCGACGAAAGGGGATTTGAGGACGAAAATGAGGGCTTATCAGCTCAAAGTAGCAGAAAGCGACCATCCACTACCCAGATCGATAGTTATTATGGACCAGGCATCAATCATATCCCGTAGGTTTCAAGCTTTGTCCCTTTTTTATGTGATGAATACTAGTCAAACTTCAAACTCGTTTTTCTTAAAATAATGTTTTTCGCCATGATTGTAATCGCCCACGCTACACTTTCCGTCCGATTGTAGTGATTTTTGGACTCCCTTGAAGCAAACTGTATTCTCTTCAGTTCATCGTAGCCGATTTTTTAATGTTGATACTTACTATTTTTTTCGCCAAAAAGCAGGGGTCCAAAAATCGGCATTTTTCTCAAATGTGTATAACTTCGCGATTTTTTTCTTTTTTTTTTTTTTTTTGCAAATCCCTACGATGAATTGAAATTACATCTGTTACGATCAGGGTATATGTTAATTTCATGTTTCAGACAACCAAAACCCGAGTTACAGCGACAACCGTCGATCTATCTCCTATCATAGCTGCTTCGGGAAAATCTCAATTGAACAATGAAAATACTAATATTTTTCAATAAAATATACCAATAACAGCTTCAATGTATGCCTTACTCATTGCAGCTAACACTATTTGTCTACTACATTCCAGTAAGGAGAAAAAAGTTCTGAATTTGAGCAGTATTTTCATCCGACACCCTGTCGTTCCCTCTTAAGTAAGTAACTACAAGACAGCAATTTAATTTAACGTCAACCAGTCCTATTTACCGATTTCTGTTTTTACTCACTGCAATAAATTTGACAAAACTGTTTGTTCGCAACTAAATGCAGCTTGCTACATTAGCCTGACGGTTAACTGTAGCATTTCGTTCTTTAGTGCTCCAAATTTTTTAAGTTAAACGTATTTAGCATCACACGATTTTTCCGGTATCTGCTACATTATGTTACTATAATAAATTGTTGTTGGTCTACAGCAACCAGCCACAAATTTGTTTTAGGTTACTTTATTCACAAAGTACCATTACCGGTGTACATTTTCGCGGTGTAAACAATAATCCATCTAATTTCGGGCATGCAGCCGCCGAAATGTTACTTCTTCAACTTCTTCAAAGATAATCTTTATTCTCAAGAAACACCGTGTTAAGGTTGTCTTGCGGCCTCCTCCGAACATTGCAATCTTACTCGGTTCTGTGAGGGATGATTTATTGCTACGTGATGTGCGTGTGTATCAGATTCCCTGCTGAAATCATGATAAGTTAGATATATGTCAGATAACACGCACTTTACGTAGATGTGCGCGCAGGGCCGAAGGTACACACGCTTACTACAGCCAGACTAGTGAGCTGTTGGAGAACATCGTATAGATACAACCTCTTAAAATCGTGTGGGGCCACCTTTCGCTCGGTGCACTGCAGCAACTAGACGTGGAACAGACTAAACAAGTCGTTGGAAGTGCGCACCACAAGTATTGAACCATAGCTGTTCCTAATTGCGAAGCTGTTGCCGGTCCAGGATTTTCTGCACGGAGTGACCTTTCGCTTATGTCCCATAAATGTTCGATGGGAGTCATGTCGATCTGGGTAATCAAATCATTCCCTGAAATTGCACAGGAAGTTCTTTAAACCAATCTCGAACAATTCTGGCTCGGTGACATGGCGCATTGTCATCCATAAAAATTCTATTGGTTGTTTGGGAATATGAGGTCCATGAACGGTTGAAAATGGTCTCCAAGTAGCCGAACAGCCAGGACCCAGCCTATTCCATATAAACAAAGCCACACCATTGTGGAGCAATCACCAGCTTGAACAGTGCGTTGTTGGTAACTTGGGTCCACCGTCAGCTCTTACCAATAGAAACTGGGACTCATCTGACCAGGAGAGCCCAGCAAAGGCACTAGCGTCGGTCGTCTGTTGCCATACCCCATTAACGCCAAATTTCGCCGCACTGTCCTAATGGATACGTTCGTCATAAGCTCCACATTTATTTCTGTGGTTATTTCACGCTGTGTTGCTTGTCTGCTAGCCCTGCCAGCTCTATGCGAACGCCGCTGCTCTCGGTCATTAAGTGAAAGCTGTCGGCCACTGCGTTGTCTGTGGTGAGAGGTAATGCCTGAAATTTGGTATTCTCGGCCCACTCTTGACATTGTGGATCTCGGAGTATTATAAGGGGGTTGTTTGAGTTGTTGCCCGGATGATAATTAGGCGAAATATTAGTCAGGATATGTGAGTGGTGGGTCCTTTAGGTACGGCAATATGCGAACACCGAGGAGTAAGTTTAAACAGTTTTATTAACAAAGAAGGATGATAAAACACGCACACTATGCGTATCCATCATCACTGTGTCTGACATTCTAATTATGGTCTTATTGAAAGTCTCCATGGTGAGCTAAGAAAAGAGACATATTCGCGGCCTGAGGCCGTGCTAGTTAATATGGCGGATGGCGGCCAGTGGCATACTCCTGCTGCGCGCCGGCCGGTGTGGCCGTGCGGTTCTAGGCGCTACAGTCTGGAACCACGTGACCGCTACGGTCGCAGGTTCGAATCCTGCCTCGGGCATGGATGTGTGTGATGTCCATAGGTTAGTTAGGTTTAAGTAGTTCTAAGTTCTAGGGGACTGATGACCACAGATGTTAAGTCCCATAGTGCTCAGAGCCATTTGAACCTCCTGCGTCGCACTGCGGCCAGACACACGTGTGCTGACCAAGCAAATTGTCAGCATTCCAGACAGGTCAGCTGGTGAGTGTGTGTTACGTACCGTACGGCTGCGCGCAACCTGTAGACCCTTAAAGTATTGACTTACCTAACGATTTCCGAAAAGGAATGTCCCATGCGTATAGCTCTTCCTACTATTCCGTGTTCAAAGTCTGTTGATTCCCGTCATGCGTCCATAAGCACATCGAAAACCTTTTCACGTGAAACACTTGAGTACAAACGACAGCTCCACCAATGCACCGCCTTTTTATACCCTGTGTACGCGATTCTGCTGCCCTCTGTACATGTGCATATCTCTGTTCCATGTCTTTTGTCACCTGAGTATATAAGGCCGCGCTTGGCACCGTGTCATCCGTCTTGCGACTCACTCTGAAGGTTCCCGGACGATATGCGGCCGAAAGATCAGTTGATTAAGTAGCATATGCACGGCTACATGCCCAAAATTTGATGGATTACCGGTACCGATTTCAAATTTATACAATTCATCATGAGAAGTGTTTCATGCTTTCGTCAGAACGTATGATTCATTGGTTTACAGGTGGCTTGCCTAACAATAAAATCAATAAACAATAATTCACAGTTATAAACGTATAGTACAGATGATAGCGCTACAGACTTGTGCGAGAATGGAGCTTACGTGAAATGTCTTTCTGGAGCATTTTTTTCAGTTTTCTTCCAAGGAAGAACTTGTAGTGCGTTTTAGAAATTCATTTTTGATCGAAAGAAAGTGCTTAATAATGGAAATCGACGTATGGGATGGTGAAATACAAATAATATTGGTTTAGTTGGCAGAAAATTGTGAAAACTAGCGTCCTAGACGGTAATTTCACACAAGTTCCATTCTAACAGAAGTCTGTCTAGGAAACATCTTTATTAGAGGTTTTTAACTGTGAATTATTGTTTATCCTACGGCAACTCCCCAGTAAAGCAATGTATCATCCGTGTTGACGAAAACATGAAAGCCGCGAAATGATGAATAGTATAAATTCGAAACCGGTAACGGTACTTTCTGAACAAAGTAAACTATAACCAATTTGTGGGTGGTTGCTGTAGACCGTCAATAATTTATTTCATATATCAGCCACGGTCTCCAACCATATCTATATTTGGCAAAACTCTGTTATATTATTACTGTTTCGTGCCACGTGCAGTATTAAGATGAATCCTGATATCTGACTGTTTGGTGATCTTACAAACGTTCGAGCTATTTTACAGCAACGCAACACAAAACGTTTTGAGACTCATGTCCACCAGTACTGTCAAAAATAACAGCCACTGTTAATAATAAGAATCTTAAGTCCGTTGACAATGTGAACTCTGTAGCACTATGAACAAAATAGAGCTTGACTAGTAGGAAGGAAACATGATTAATCAATTGTATTAGAATCAAAGCACAAAAATAAACATTAGTACGGTAGGGGAAGAGGCCAAGATTAGAAAATAAGGAGACAAAGAGAATAAAAGCGAAGACGACAAAGGGAATAAAATCCAGTGGTGAAAGACTTCACAGTATTAGATTTGCTGACGATGCTGTGATAGTTCTAGACTCAGAAGAAGATATGAACAGAATGTTGTGTTATCAGACAATCTTAAACTACGGAAATTAAAAGTAAACAAAAGGAAAAGAAAATAGCGGTAGTACGGAAAAGACGTTATAAATTAAAACCAATATAAATATCGATGACATCAGAACTGATTAGGTGAAACAATTTTGTAATCTAAGTAATATAAGCATAATGTACAATAGAGGCTTAATGAAAGTGATGAGGACTGCATTAGCAAAACAGCCATTTATGACTAAGAAAAACATTTTAACCAGCAAACACATTAATATAGATGTCAGAAAACGCTTTGCAAAACCTTTTGTGTTGAGTACACGTCTCAATGCAAGTGAAAGTTGGACTCGGTGTAATCGGAAAGGAATTGAGTTGAAGTTGCTGATATGTGGATATGGCGGAAAATGCCAGAACGAGCTGGGCTGAAAGAAGAAGGAACCTGGAAGTCTTGAGGGAAGTCAAAGAAGACATAAGATTATTAAAGGAAATGGAAAAGAGTAATACACAATTTATTGACCATGTCCTCAGACACAATACCTTCATCATTAGTATTCTTGAAGGAAATGTTCTGGGAAGAAAAGAAGAATATGGCCTAGGATGCGGTATCTGTAAGGCATCGAGAACACGTTAGTATGCAACAATTACGCGGAAATGAAACGTACAGCCGGTATCAGAAGAGAGTGCTTGCATGGACAAGGTACTAGGGTTTAGAATACTATCGCGACCGTTGCAGGTGGAGCAGTTACAGCGAAGTCTGTTAAATTTGCTGTGCCGTGCATGTTGAAGCTGGTAACGAAAAGCTTAATTTTCAGCCTACCTTTCGTGTAACAGGAGCGTGCAAATGCTGAATTTCCTTGCCACACATACTTGGAGCTACTGGAGATTTATTAAGATTGCTCCATGACACGTACTTGGAACTAAGCTGCGGAGCTAATACGTCGTTAATGGGCTCACTACCGTCCACAGTTATCCTTATTCCCAAAGATTGGTTGAATTGTTTTATGGGTTTACTAGTAATTGATGCATATATCCTCGCTAACGGAGGGCGTTTTGAACATTTCATTTAGATAAGTGTTTCATGCTGTTCTGATACGTTCTTTTCCTATGTATTTCCCATGATTAATGTGAATATGCAGAGAAGTAAAAAATGAGCTATAACATGGACATAAAGCGTTTCAAAAATGTGTATGAATTCCTTAGGGACCAAACTGCTGAGGTCGTCGGTCCCTAGACTTACACACTACTTTAACTTATGCTAAGAACAACACACACATCCATGCCCGAGGGAGGACTCGAACCTCCGATGGGAAGAGCCTGCGCCGCGCAATCCGTGACATGGTGCCTTAAACAGCGCGGCCACTCCGTGCAGCCATAAAGCATTTCCAGCACCATACCCATATAACATATATTCTTGTTGTATGTGTGAGAAATGTTTCCTGAAAGTTTGACCGTACCTACCTGTTACGACCCAATTCTTTTTTTTTTTCAACAGTTTTTCAGTCGACCGCTGGCTGCCATATTCTGTCCAGCAACTCAAGTACACATTAATAATGGGACAAAGAGCTTCCCGTTAAGCTACTGCTTTGAAGGAAGTTTTGGAAACAACAAGGAGGGCATATTAATATAGTCTGGCAGCATTTGCTCACTAACCTACTTAGCCAGTGCTATAGTATGCAGCATTTAACTGATTCAGATACATTAACAGTAAGAGTCATAAGAACGAGTGCAGTTCAGGTGGCCTTAAGTTTGATTTGCTAAGTGGGGATGCATTTTCCTAATTACTATTCGATTCTCTGAAAAGCTTTTAAGAAGTTTGTATATTAGTGATTTAAGGTGTTATTATTACATATATATATGATGAAACTTACGAGGCCTGTCTAAAAAGTATCCGAATTTTGGCCAGAAAAAATATTTCGAATACCTGACGGGGTTGGGGCCCTGATTCCCTTTAAAGTAGGCCCCTTGTACTTGCACACACTTAGCCCACCGATCCTTCCTCTGCTGGAAACACCTCTGGAAATCTTCCTTTGGGACGGTGTTAAGCTCCGTCGTCGTGTTCCACATTATTTCCTTTCTACTCTCAAAACGGGATCCCTTCAGTGGCGTCTTCAATTTTGAAACAACCAGAAGTCGCAAGGAGTCATGTCTGGGGAGTAGGGAGGTTGTCGAAGGACTGTAATTTCATGTTTGGCCAAGAAATTTTGGATCAAGTGGGATGAATGTGCGGGGTCGTTGTCGTGATGCAGTTGCCAGTTTTTCGCCGTTCACGGCGTGCGCGGAGTCGCCGGAGAAGATCTTAATAGTACTCCTTTGTCAAAGTTTGTCCTTACGGTGCATATTCGAGATGCACAATTCCACGGACATCAAAGAAGACAGTCAGCATCACCTTGATTTTGCTTCGCACCTGCCGCACTGCCTTCGGCCTTGGAGACTTTTTGTTTCTGGGTCGTACCTGTACACCCATGACTCATTTCCAGTTGCCACGGTGTTCATAAACCCAGGATCAGTGTTGGTGGTGTCCAGAAGGTCCTGTGCAACTTAAAAACGAAGGTCTTTTCGTTCCGGCAATAGCAACTTGGGCACGAATTTCGCTGCCACTCCGGTGCATGTTCAAATAATCACGCAAAATTGCATGTGCAGAATCTTTACTTACTCCAACTTCTTGGGCAATCTCCCGCACATCAAACGACGATCTGCCATCGCAAAATTTTGCACCCTCTCAACAACAGCTGCACTCCGAGCAGTTTGGGGCCTGCCAGAACGCTGGTCACTCTCCGCTGATGTGCGGCCATTTCTGAATCGGTTGAACCACTCCTTAATTTGTGTTACACCCATAGCATCTTCTCCAAACACCTGCTGAATCTTACGAATTGTCTCTCTTTGAGAGTCACCAAGCTTTTGACAAAATTTGATGCAGTATCTTTGCTCAATACGTTCAGTCAGCTTGAGAGAACTAGTAATCTGACGAACACGTTGTATAGCACCTCACTCAGCGACCGACAGGGAGCGACTGACTCTATACTTACATATGTAAGCAGTGATACGAATAGCAGTGGACAAATTTGTACCCACTTAGTATTTGTTGCAGTTAATTCTTATTTGACGTTTTACTTTCTGTAAATTGCATTGTTGGGAGACCTGATCATTTGGAAATAAAGATTACATTCAGTTGACTGTTCACAAGCAACACACTTAACACCCGCAGGCAGTCACTTAGTGAAGGTGGCTTTCCATGAAGAAAGTACGAAAGTAATCGAAAAAACGTTACAAGAGGTACTAGATGCAAATTCAGATGATATTAATGTGGATATCTTTGGCGATGACAGTGACGATAAGTCAAGGCTATGGTCAATAGTTTGTATGGGACAGGCAGATGCATCACTACTGACAATTGTTTTTACTAGCTTTGTCCTAGCAGAGTTACTTCTAAAAAAGAATATAAGGTCTTAGGCACAATCCGTCATAAGGCAGAAATTACAGGATTATTTTTGAAAAATAAACGAAGGGAGATACACTCTTCCCTCTTTGGTATTACCAGTGAATTAATTTTCGCATCTTATGTGTCATCAAAGGAGAGAGCAATAATACTTCTCTCAACTCAACATCAAAACGATCCATGTAGTGATGAAGGAAGTAACTCCATCCTGGAAATCATCATGCATTGTAATGCTACCACAAGGGATGCTGATATGCTTATTAAGTTAGTGAGGGAATGTAGACGCTCAGGATTCACCAGACCATGGCCTATTAAACGCTTCCTCAGTCTGATGTTAAATGCTTTGGTTCACTGCATTACGAATAATACAACCGGGCAGCAAATGAAGAAGTATCGCCGGCCTCTGTTCCTATTTGGTTCAGGAGAAGAAATGGTGAGACCTAACATTGAACACGAACAAAAAAATGGAAAGAACTTGAGTAAGGAATTTTATGGGCGTATCTACGAAAACTCAACAAACCTGAACAGCAGAAAAAGCTCAGGGCAGTGACAGTTATGAATTATCAAGCCGCCCTGTTGCAAAGAAATGTGTCAAAGCAAAGTAAATCTTTTATTCATTTATCTAATGAAGTGAAGTTGTTTGATGTGCCACCTCACCGAGCAGTCAAAGAACTCACAGCTATGACGGCCGGGGTTGCTGAGCGGTTCTAGGCGCTACAGTCTGGACCGCTACGGTCACAGGTTCGAATCCTGCCTCGGGCATGGATGTGTGTGATGTCCTTAGGTTAGTTAGGTTTAAGCAGTTCTAAGTTCTAGGGGACTGATGACCTTAGAAGTTAAGTCCCATAGTGTTCAGAGCCAACTCGCAGCTATGGTCAGACGAGTGTAGTTTCGTCTGCAGAAATTGTTCCAACTGATGTTGCTGTTTTCAGTTAAATTTTCTCTTGGGCAACAAAACAAAAAGACTAATATCACATTGGACTGCCCGGTTAGCTGTTCGGTCTAACGCACTTCTGTCAGGGCGGGAAGGCGTGCCAGTCTCCAGGACGAATCCGCCCGGCGGATTAGGTCCAGTGTGCCGGCAAGTCCGTAGATGGTTTTTAAGGCGGTTTTCCGTCTGCCTCGGCAAATTCGAGCAGGTTCCCCTGATTCCGCCTCAATTACACTATGTCGGAGATTGCTGCGCAAACACTTTCTCCATGTACCCGTGCACCATAATTACTCTACCACGCAAACATTGGGGTTACACTCGCCTGGTGTGAGACGTTCCCGGGGGTGTCGACTGGGGGCCGAACCGCACAATAACCCTGGGTTCGGTGAGGGGCAGCGGTGGGGTGAGTGGACTGCTGTAGCCTGTTGTGGGGTTGTGTACCACTGAGGGCTACAGGAGGAACGAAGCCTCTCCGTTGTTTCGAGGTTCCCAGTTCCATACAATACAATAAAAAATCACATTGTGACATTTAAAACAAATTTATGTTTTAAAATATTGTACGTGAAGTAAATCTGAATAACAGTATAAAGTAAACAATAATAAAGTAAAAATATAATTATTCGCTTTACTCGGTAGATAAAACCCAAAACTATGACAGATGTATCGTGTAACCACAATAAAGTTTAGATAATACACTACTGGACATTAAAATTGCTTCACCACGAAAATGACGTGCTACAGACGTGAAATTTAATCGACAGAAAGAAGATGCTGTGATATGCAAATGATTAGCTTTTCAGAGCATTCACACAAGGTTGTCGCCGGTGGCGACACCTACAACGTGCTGACATGAAAGTTTCCAACCGATTTACGATTCACAAACAGCAGTTGACCGGCGTTGCCTGGTGAAACGTTGTTGTGATGCCTCGTGTAGGGAGGAGAAATGCGTACCATCACGTTTCCGACCTTGATAAACGTCGGATTGCAGCCTATCGCGATTGCGGTTTATCGTATCGTGACATTGCTGCTCGAGTTGGTCGAGATCCAATGACTGTTAGCAGAATATGGAACCGGTGGTTTGAGGAGGGTAATACGGAATGCAGTGCTGGATTCCAACGGCCTCGTATCACTAGCAGTCGAGATGACAGGCATCTTATCCGCATGGAAGTAACGGATCGTGCAGCGACGTTCGATCCCTGAGTCAAGAAATGGGGACGTTTGCAAGGCAACAACCATCTGCACGAACAGTTCGACGACGTTTGCGTCAGTAATGAACTGTGAGCTCGGAGACCATGGCTGCGGTTACCCTTGACGCTGCGTCGCAGACAGGAGCGCCTGCGATGGTGTACTCAACGACGAACCTGGGTGCACGACCGCATGTTGAATGTCCTGTATGGACCTTTCTGGATACATAAAATGTTCGACTGCTGCCCTGGCCAGCACATTCTCCAGCTCTCACACCAATTGAAAACGTGGTCAATGGTGCCGAGCAACTGACTCGTCACAATACGCCACTCACTGCTCTTGATGAACTGTGGTATCGTGTTGAAGCTGCATGGGCAGCTGTACCTGTACACGCCATCCAAGCTCTGTTTGTCTCAATGCCCAGCCGTATCAAGGCCGTTATTACGGGCAGAGGTGGTTGTTCTGGGTACTGATTTCTCAGGATCTATGCACCCAAATTGCGTGCAAATGTAATCACATGTCAGTTCTAGTATAATATACTTGTCCAATGAATACCCGTTTATCATCTGCATTTCTTCTTGGTGTAGCAATTTTAATGGCCAGTAGTGTAATTAACAATATGAAATTTATTTTAAAACTAAATACGTAGTGGGTATAACATGTACCCACTCAGCAGAAGTTATAAGTGTTGTCACCCAGTCTATCAAAGGTTAATGACCTCCTCGGTTGCCGGAGTGCCACCACGTCGGGGGCCACCTGGGCGCAGTGCCAGCGAGTGCATGTCGCGCGCGCCTCGCCCACCTGCCACGCTGTATTAAACGCGAGGCCCGCCTGCGCGACGGGTGTGCAGGTCGATAGAGGCCATTAGCGGCTGAATCCAGATAAATTGTTTCGCGGCGCAGAATTCCATTTATCTCCGAGGTTTTTAGTGGTGAGCCGCTTTCAGCATGACGGAATGGTTCCCGGACGCCCTCTGCTTTTCGGCGTCGGATGGAAATAAATTTCACTTTGTGTGAGTCGTGAAATGAAGTGTCAGCCGTCTTTGTGGGCTCAGGTCTTCTCGACGGCGGATCCCATCCATTCTGCAACAAACCACCCTGAGTCACTAGGTGAAGTACAGGTACTCCTACAGCAACTCGCCCCCCCCCCCCCCCCCCCATCTTCTCGTACCCGTGCTTACAGGCTACTGCTTCAGAAAAATGGCCCTTTTTTCTTGTGTAATGTGTTATTCAGTTCCAAGAAGGCATTAATGAAAAAACACCCAAGTGGGGGGGAAAATTTTGAGAAACTTCGTCGGCTGGCCTGTTGTGATAATAAAGGGGCGACAAAATTTTAATTGCGGTACACTGCGACGAACAATAATTCGTTCAGCTCTGCTCCTTTCACAAAATTCTTGGAAGTCTTTTTAACATTTTTCTATCTTTTGTTAATCATTTACGGCTTGGGACTTCCGCAGCAACGCATTAAAAATCTTGTAATTAATTTTCCCTGATAACCGGAAACATAGTGCATTCACTTAGCCATAATTTTATGGTGACACTTTTGAAAGAATTTTGTTACAGCCCAGAATTCATCTACATTTATGAAATAAATAGCTGAGATAAAGTTTTGTACTGGAAAAATTTCTGCGAAATCGTGTGGGTTTAGTTCCAAGGGAGCATGGAACCAAAGTATATGTCCCCTGAAACTAAAAGTATGTAAATTCAGGAAGGTGCAACCAGTCTCTTTTTTGAAATAGTTATTTGTTCCACGAAGCGGTTTTCGAACCATTTCAGACTCATATACAGGCAGTGTACAGGAGGTTACATATCGGTTTCAAACCCATCAGGGTAGCCGAGAGCTGGACTCGGGTAGGCGCGCCGCTCCCGAATCGGTGGATTAACGACCAGGGCCGGTATGCTGGCCAGCCTGGATGTGGTTTTCCACATCCCGATAGGTGAATATTGGGCTGGTACCCACATTCCGCCGCAGTTACATGCCTCGCAGACATTTGAAACCGTTTTCACTAATCTGTAGCTTACACTAGACACGGACAGCTGGGGTACACTAATTCTGTCCCGGGGGGGGGGGGGGGGTTCGGGGGTTCGGGGTGGTGGCAGGAAGGGCTTCGGTCACCCTCTGCAACTAACACTACCAAATCAATAGTAACCTGGCCGACCCAGCGTTGAAGCGGGGCAAAGGCCGCAAGAAAGAAAGAAAGGTTACATAGTTGTTTCAAAGCATAACGCTGAGTCCTGCTTCTGTGAGAAGAAGATGGCACATGCTTTAAGCTATCACCGTGTTCACATCTACGAAATTAAAATCTGCTGCTGGGTGACGTTCAATACTTTGTCGAAGCATGTTCATTCAGGTTCACGCCAGCGGTCACCGCTTGCCATTACATTCCATTGATCGCTGCTTCCTGGATGTAAGATGTCCGCTACTGACTGTAATTCTGGACAGTAATTTGGAGGAACCTGTACGGGCATCTCGTCTGACATATGTACTTACTACCGGTCTAGATCACAAATAACGTACGAGGAGACTTCAATAAGTCATGCAACAAATATTTTCCAGTGTACCGTGTTATTCCCCACTCCTCTGGCTACAAACCCTACATTTCAACATAATCTCCGTTCAATACGATGACCTTACTCCACCTTACTCGGAGTGCGCGGATGCCGCAGGGTGCAACTCTGCTGGTCGACGTTGGAGCCAACGTCTTGTTTCATGAATAACCTCGCCATCAATGACGTACCGATTCAATCAGAGTTCATCCTTCCTTGCACCAAACAGATGGAACTCGAAATGTATGATATCAAGGCTGTGGGGTGGATGAGGAAGAACAGTCCTATGAAGATTTGTGAGCTCCTCTCCGGTGCACAGACAAGTACGAGGTCATGCGTTGTTATGGGAACGAGTATTTCGATAGCATTTTTGTGGTTAAGAACACGCTGAAGTCGTTTCTTCTATTTCCTCAGTGCAGCACAATACACTTAGAGTTGATCGTTGCACGATGTGGGAAGACATCAAACAAAATAACCCCTTCAGAGTCTCACAAGACTGTCGTCATGGACTTACCAACTGAGGGTGCGGGTTTGATCTTTTTATTTGCACGAGAGGTGCTGTGGTGCCACTCTATGGATTGTCGCTTTGTTTTCCGTTCAAAGTGATGAATCCATGTTTCATCTCCTGTGACGATGTTCGACAAAAATTTATCCCTATCAGCCTAATAACGCTCGAGCAATGCCGCAAAGATTCTCCGTCGTTACTCTTCATGGTCTTCTGTTAGGCGGCGAAGAACCCAGCGGGTACCCACCTCTGAGTGCCACAATTGACTGATGAGTGTGCCAGCACTACCAATAAAGACATTCAGCTGTGCAGCGAGGTGTTTTAATTGTGAACGGTGGACGACTTCGAATGAGAGTGTCCGCACGTCTCAACACTACGTGAGTCACACCTGTATCCGCCGGCCGGCACGTGGGAGATCGGATAGATTTGCGCTACCTTGTTGCGATGATGAAAGACGCCTCGCCCAAAGACTCATTGCGCTTTTGTTCACTACAAGAACTCCTTAGACATTCTTCGAGCATCTGTAATATCTGTGATGCTCTGGTTTTCCATCAAAAGAAATCAGTGACAGCTCTTTGCTTAAAAAACATCACCGTTACAGACGCTACTTTTAAGGCCACGCATAGGGCCGTGATGTTTCGGAACTTCACGAAACTATATGGGCTGAAGCGAAAATACTACAAGATATCCGGCAGAAAATTCCATATTTTTTCAAACGAAATTGACCGAGAAAAAAAAAGTGTTGCATTATTTATTTAACGTCCTTACTGAAAGTCTTACTGAACACATAGAACTGTAAATCCCAGATAAACAGTATATTGGTACCTCACCGACCTACACTCTTCTGCGGCTAGCATCAGACGTTCGACAAAAACTAAGAACTATCGTATAGATTGCTCAGGTAACTTACAGGAATGCAGCCAAGTGATCGATGTTTCGAAAGGTGAGCACCGTGATAAGAAATCTAGTCCCTCGGTGTTACGTCGCCCATGATCCATAATACTAACATGTACAGAAAGGCAACACATAACCATAACCAAACACAGAAACAACTAGCGTCGCCACCCAGTGAATGTCAGTTACCAGTGGGTGAAGAAGTAGCAGTAACTCTGCCCCTCTGTTGTTTGGACACGGAGCAAAACTCCAAGCAGAATTTAGCAAAAGCCTCCGTCTTTACTTTTGACGTCACTTGTTAATCTCAATTGTTTCATTAATAAGGCTGTCTCAGAAGCTGGAAGTGGATTTCAGTATTGTTGTATTCCACAGGATGGCCGGTGCGAAGGCAGGGATCCTAATGGGCTGACCAATGACATGCCACAGCTGCTTCAAATACTATAGAAATCCATCTTAAGCAAAGCCAGGTCATCCTTTACAGGCACTAAAAGGCTGGTCAAAAACATCACATCACGATTCCACAGAAAACGATGTATTCTGTTGGATATACTACTCGCTTAAGGCAACGATGCCGTAGATTTAGATACTACCTCGTAATTACCATGAATCAACCGATTCTAGGTTGGTCGATAGCACAACATGCATCTGATCTGTCATTCGCTATAACCTACATGACGAAAGGTGCCTTCGTTGTAGGCTAACAAAGGTACCGAACCTTAAGGGCCTGAGATGATGTGGGCTCTATGAAGCTATGAAGCTCTACGTACCCTTTAACGCTGATCCAGATGGAGACATCTATCAGGCTGAAGATCAAAATCAGTGCAACTTGGCTTCCGATGAACAGCATGTCCAACCTTGCGTCAAGAAATGCGTCAATCAACACGTCAAGAAATGGAAAGCAGACATCCTTTTGCACTTCCATACTGAAGTGAATATCCGGGAGGCCTGAATTCAGATGTTCTAAAATGTTGTTAAAATTCTGACTCCCATGAGGCCGAAAACTGAAGTAATGTATTTATATCTAAAGAAAAATACAAAGTTTTGATGCCACCGACTCGAAGGCACGTTTCTCGAAATCTTAGATAAAATAATTGGCCGTAACAGGTGATAGCAGGTTGCTCATCGCCATTCCAACTGTCGAGTCACAGTGCAAGTCGTTGAAAAAAAATTAAGAGATAGTCAACGCCTGTCGAGACACAAAGGGAGTTCAGAAAGATGCAACAAGTTTTTACCTCTGCCATTTACTGTTGAAAATTGCAGAATTTGCAGTGGACGTAGTCGAATATTCCCGCTTCAGCCCCTATAGTTTCACGAAGTTCCGATAAGTGGCGGCGCTATATGGCTGAAATGGCTCTGAGCACTATGGGACTTAACATCTGAGGTCGTCAGTCCCCAGAACTTAGAACTACTTAAACCTAACTAACCTAAGGACATCACAGACAGCCATGCCCGAGGCAGGATTCGAACCTGCGACCGTAGGAGTCACGCGGTTCCAAACTGAAGCGCTTAGAACCGCCCGGACACACCAGCCGGCTGGCGGCGCTATACGTAACATTCAAAATGGCGGCTGCAACGGAAGTGTATTTTAAGCAAGAAGTTGCCACTGAGTCTCTTTTGGTGGAAAAGCAAAGTATCGCAGATATTGAAAACTGCTTGCAGAATTTCAACGAAGACCTGGCAGTGAAAGAAAGAGGGTTGAGTCGTTGGGCGAGGGGCCTTTCATCATCGTACAAAGGAGCGCAGACCTGCCCGACTTCCGACGTGCCGACCGGCCGCATACAGCTGTGACTCCTGAAATGCTGGAACGCGCGGACTGTGAATCGAGGTGATGGTCGGATCACAACTAAACTCCTCGCTGCTCAACTGGGCATCACGGTTGGTAGTGCCGACACACACCATCCACCAGTTGGGGTACAGAAAGGTGTGTGGCCGCTGGGTTCCACGCCGTCAAACAGAAGACCATAAAGTGCAATGGCGACTGGCCTGTGCGGAATTGTTTGCGCCCTGCGAGGCTGACCGTGACAGTTTTTTGTCGAAAATCATCACAGGCGATGAAACATGGGTTCATTACTTTGAACCGGAAACAAAACATCAAACCATGGAGTGGCGCCACGCCGGCTCTCCTGCAAATAAAAAGTTCAAAGCCGCACCCTTAGTCGGTAAAATCATGACGACCGTCTTCTGAGACTCTGAAGGGGGTATTCTGTTTGACGTCGTTCCACATGGCACAACGATCAACTTGAAGTGTATTGTCCTACCCTCAGGAAACTGAAGAAACGACTTCAGCGTGTTCTTTGTGACAAAAATGCAAGCTAAATTCTCCTTCTCCGTGACAACGCATGACATCACACAAGTCTGCGCACCCGAGAGGAGCTCACAAGCCTTAACTGGACATCCTGTCCTTCTTCATCCAGCCTACAGCCTGGATCTTACACCTTGCGACTTCGATCTCTTTGGCCCCAAAAAGGATGCACACCGCAGGGAGTAGTAAGTGAACGATGGGGAGGTTATTGATGCAGCAACACTTGGCTCAACTTCGACCAGTAAAGTGGTGTAATGCGGGCGTACACGCCCTCCTAGTAAAGTGGCGAAAGGCCGTTGCGTTGAAAGGAAATTATGGGCTTTAGTAGACAAAAGAGTCAAACGTGGGGCTTAGGGAAAGCAGGAAAGGTGTGGACGGGGCCTAATCATTTACCATTGGTTGCACAGAAAACACATACACTTTATTAAAAAAAAACTCTCAACAATCATTTTTAAAAGATTTTACTACTCTGGCGGCTGAAAGCCTTATTAGAAGAATTGCAAGTTATTGTCTGCTGAAGGCTACAAACAATGTTATACACAATCAACGGCTGAAGGCCTGAATACGAAGGCTCAAAATTGTTCGTGGGCTGAAGGCCCCAAGCAAATTCAGAATACACAAGTGCTGAAGGCCTGAATTACAAATAAAGTGGACAAGTACCCTTTTAAAATACTAAAACCCTGTTTAATAGTTTTAATAACTTGTAATAAGCTATAGTGACGGCTGAAGGCCTTATTAAGAGAAAATAAAAAACAATTTGTTTGCTGAAGGCCACAAGCAGTGTTACAAAAAATTCATGGCTGAAGGTCGGAATTAAAAGTGGGGAAGGCAATAACATGTTAAAACATTAGGGTAAATTTTAAACAATTATGACAACTTGTACAAATAAGATGGTGTGATCCACAGACAGTGCTCACTGGATCGACCTGAGGAAGGTGACTACAGCTGTGTAAGTGGCGAGACAGGCAGCCAAGAGTTGTACTCACGTAATAGGATGGCAACTCACACTAGGGGTAGCTTAAGCGCCGACCGAGCGACTAACCAATCCGCCTAACGTCCGATCACCGGTACAACGATGGAATATTTTTAGGCAAGGGCAAAGAGACAGACAGCACCACATCTTCAGAAACACACCCAAGGCCGAAGGAAACACTAGAAGCAAGGTAGACCTCCCAAACACATATGCACAGTACAGTTCAAGAGGCTGTCGAACTACACGCAGTGTCGGACAGCACCAACACGACGAGGAAAGGCACACTGCTGGAAAAGTACGCTGACCTCCACGGTGGGTACCTGGGGCGTTAGAGGCCATAAGGGAGAAAATACCGCTGGTTGCACATCACTAATAAGAATAATACTAAATCCAAAGTAACATCAAAGAGTAGATGGCGGCTAACAGCTTCCACCAACCTGACCACTTGTTGCGGTTGGTCTCACTGACCCTGGGAGCAGCAACACGCAGACAACAGTGAGATCTCAAACAGTGCAGGTTTCAGTACTGGACACGGTTCACTCAACTTCAAACGTCCTGGGTTCGGTCGTCGGCTACAGCCCCTCGGTCCGACAGTGCCTGCCCTCGCTCTGCGGACCTCCTCGCTGTTCCATCCGAAGCCAAACTGCCTGACACACACGTCGGCCCAGAATACTAGCCGTGTCACCAAAGATAGTACCACAGCACCGGCTATCGATAACCGCTGCTGCTGCCAATCGCGGACGAACAATACTAGCAACTCAGTGGCACCATTAACACAAGAAGGAATCGAGACGCCACTGCCGCTAGCTATTACACGACGTCTAGTTATGAACGGCAAGAACGCGAGCGCACACGGCTCAAAGAGTGTGGAACAATATGGCGTATTGGCAAACTAGAACGAAACCGAACTGCCTTCAGAAAAAAAATGTTGCATTACTTACTGAATGCGCCTCGTAGGTTAGTTAATTGAATGCCACAACTAATATCAGCGAAACATGAGTGACAAGAGAGATCAAATCAAAATTTCCTAAAATATTAGAGGTACTCAACTCTGAGAAATTCTTGCGTAGGAAAGAACTTCTCCGAGTTCTTCAACTGATGTACACAACAACTTACTAGTGTGCTATAACGAGTATCAAAATGTTTTATTAGGTGGGGCGTTGGTGCACCAATGTTACTGACAATAAGTGTAAGAGAAAGTACATGCTTGTGGATCTTAGGAAGGCCATACAGCTAGGGGGGCACACCACAATAAGAACTAAGGCTCTTCCGAGAAACAACTTTTCAGAAGGAAAATGTCAACCGTCCTCCCAGTACTACTTGTCTGCACCGTTTACCATACGATCGAGCAATTTCCAGAATTAGTGTTGACCTGACAAAAAATACATGTCAGAAAAGTAGAAGAAATAAAATAGAATTGAGTTTTTATGAAATGGGGTTTAGTCTATGAGAGACGAATTCCAAAGATCCTCTCTGTTATACGATTTTTAACGAGGATGTTGATATATATGTGAAACTTGAGAATTTCCATAGGGCTCCTGAACCTGGGCAGCAGTTTTCCTGCTATCCTATCCGCTGCTTCACATGTGTCTCCAAAATTATGAAGAAAGCATCCATTGCCCCGCTTAAGTGAAATTTGCCGGCTGTCTGCATTGTATTTCTTACCTTGCTTAGCAAATGCGGATCTTTAGTCGGTTCTCTCTGGATCGCAGAAAGATGACTAAGATTGAATAATAAGGGGACGAAATTGAGACTACTGTCTTATACCGACAATGGAGAGATCCTGAGATAAACAAAGCATACGTGCGATTGAGAGAGATGACCGGCGCAACTCCGGCGGGAAAATCGTAACCTGCCAGGCATTGGTCGCATAAGGCTGCAAGGCGGTCCACAGACCAAGCTGTTGCTCGAGTCATCTATCTCTTGTCATTCAGGCGCACAATTATATAGCGTCAGCATACTGCAACTCTTACCCGTGTTGTGTGGATTTATAGCAGCACGTGTAATCAAGAAAACGTTAGATGTTACATTCTCGTGTAAGTTTTTACACCGCAGATATTGCCGCAATGGAAAGTGCTGCTGATTTGCGGTTTGCACAGACTGGATTGTAGGTCAGCGGCTCGTACCGTTAACCAGTAAACAGACTGTAGTAATACTTAGAAAGTGTTATTTTTGTATAACCATACACTTTTTTCAGTGGCAAAATGCCTATTGACATTAACAAAGTAAAAGTAGGATAAACTGGAATTCAGTGGCGAGGAGTTTATTGCAAGTTGATTACGAGATATGGTACTTTGAAAAGTTTCCACACCGACTCTTTTACTGCACCTGTGGTAGCACACACTGAAGAACAACACATGAGTATACACTAGTTACGTGGAATCTGACCAGTAAGGAGGCAACTGACTATCATAGTTTGTGATCAAAATTACCACCGGCAGCGGTATTACACTCTTCGAGACGGGTGTGGAACGACTGATGCACACGTGCTAGAATTTCAGCGGATGTCCGAGCAGGTTGCAGTAATAGGGCATTGCATGACATCAGGTGTGGTTGGTAAATCCTCGCAGACATTGGCTTTCAGCTGTCCGCACAGAAAAAGGTCTACAGGCGTCGATCCAGGGAAAAGGCCGGCCAAGATACAGATTCTCAGCCTCCAAGACAACGATTTGGAAACAATTCGTGAAGACGTGCTGTAGTACTTCGTGCATTATGGGCTGGACATCAGCATGCTGGTACTACATGTTCCTCCTAGTGTGTAGAGGAACGTCTTCTAGCACTCGTGGAAGGTGATCTGTTAAGAGAGGATGATACCTGTGCGTGGTCAGTGTTCCGCCTAAGAAAATAGGGACTATGAGTCAATGTTTCATTATCCCACACCACATGTATTATTACAATCTGTTTATTGGCTAACACACACAGACAGACACACAGAAAAACGTTCCACCTGACGAAGCCAACGGGGACTGTCAACAGACCAACAGTGCATGTTTCGGCGGTTTATCTGGCTATGACTGGTAAAGTGGCTTCATCACTGAAAAAGATACATGATACATTTAGAGTATGATGCCTTAATGCCCATTTACAGAAGTTAATACGTTTCTCATAATCGTTTCCACGTAGCTCTTGATGGAGACAGATGTAACAGGGATGGAACCAATGTCGATGGAGAATGCGTAGGGCAGTTCCTGATTCATGCCACTTTCTCGTGCGACTGCGAGGGAACTAACGTGCGGATCAACTGCAACAGCAGGAAGGACATTAATTTCCTCCTCTTCTGTCATCATTTGTTTCCTTCTGTTACGTTGTCTAGGTGTCACACTACCAATTTTACTTAAATGATTGCCGTAATGGTTGACATCTGAAGGGAAATCTTGCCGTATACACCGTGGAAGAACGAACTGCGTTGTTCCTCCACTCTCCACATGCCATTTGCTTTTTCTGTATTGTAAATTCCATCGTTCACTCACGACCTACTGCTTGGACTCTTACACAACGACTGAAAAGCAAGTCGCAGTGAATTCAAGGAACACACAAGCACACTGTAAGCAAACCTAGCAACCACGCAGGTTGATTGGCACAAACAAATATCTGTGTGGAAACTTTGGACAATACAATATCTCGTAAATGACTCGCGCTAGAATCTTGCAATAAACACCACTGACATTCCGATTTACCCTACTTTTAGTCTGTTAATATCAGTAAGCATTGTTCTATTTAAAACAGTGCATGGTTGCATAAAAAATACCCTCTTTAAGTATTATTACAATCTGTTTATTGGCTAACACACACAGACAGACACACAGAAAAACACACACAAACATATATATATATATATATATATATATATATATATATATATATATATATATATATGTGTGTGTGTGTGTGTGTGTGTGTGTGTACATCTATAAAAGCATCAGCAAAGGTTTGTCATTACACCGATATGTCGTGCAGGTGTACTGCTGTTGTGACTTATACCGTACCGATCGAGAGGTTATGCTGACGTTGTTAACGAACGTACACTGTGTTACCATGAGTGCTAATTACGGGCAGCATGTCTCACTCGAGTAGACTGCAACAATTCAGTTGAAGGTAAAGCACCGTCAGGGACGTTTTAGACGGTTATGAGGAACTGTAAAGTGAACACCCATCATGCGCCGAAGGACAGTCATGACCATTGACGGTGTTCCGCAGCGTCACGGTACATGTAGAAGGCTTGCCAATCAAGGACGTTCCTCGAGCTGTGCACCGAAATCAAAGTATGTGGTGCGCGCATGGAATCGTTTCCAATTGACATGTTGTGCTGAGGTATTGCACTGCACTGGCCCTAGATGTTCGGCGGTGGACACGATGATCGATATCTACGCTGAGTTCCAGAACTGAATTCGGCGAGCGTAAAGGCTGCAGGATGCCATAAACTGCATCAGACAGTTAGGAGACGACTGCACGATGTGAATCTCCACACCCGACGACCGTGGCGACCAGCACCTCGTACACCACAGCACCATGGACCACGCAGAACTGGCGCCCTACGATTGGCGTCGGATGTTGTTTATGGACGAAACTCTCCTCTGTTTGTACTCTGATAATTGTAGACAACATTTTTGTGGACAACCTGTACACCATCAGGTTGAAAGATTTGGTTATTTCTTCATGAGATATTGTTTGTGTTTGGTAAATTTACGATGCGTTTTTGGGATTTTAAATACCACTACTGTTTACAAGGGACTGAGAATTATTTGCGCAGGCAGCCAGAAAATAATCAAGAAGCCTTCTGCCCATAATCTCCAACCCACAAGTCCACAGTCCACCTCGCCGAACTGGAATAAAATGTTCTTACTTTCTATTTAAAATCAAAAGGATTCGGGAACTACGTCGGTAAACAAAAGTTTACTGTTTTAAAAAAATCGGTATTTGCAAGAAAAGTTCACACGTACAACTTCACATTTTTGAAATTTGTTGACGTTTTCCTATCGTAATCAGCACTCGACACAGTTCAGAGACGACCTCTTCTCGAAGTTCCAAGCACCGCTAATTGTTGCTCCATCCGGTAATTAGGTGCAGTTAATTGCCGATCGAAAAAGTGATGAAGCAGCTACGCCACTTGCCACTCGGTTTTGTACAACACTGCGGTGGCACACAAATTATAAAAATATCGAACCTAAAACACAGGTTTTCCAATAAATTATTAATTCACGAAATTTCACCTCTGAACGTCTGCACAAAACGAGCGATAACTAATTCGATTAGTAAGTCTCCCAGCCCGCCGCTGTGGTCGAGCGATTCTAGGGGCCTCGGTCCGGAACCGCGCTGCTGCTACGGTTGCAGGTTCGAATCCTGCTTCGGGCATGGATGTGTGTGATGTCTTTAGGTTAGTTAGGTTTAAGTAGTTCTACGTCTAGGGGACTGATGACCTCAGATGTTAAGTCCCATAGTGCTTAGAGCCATTTGAACCATTTTTGAATGTTTCCCGAGGCTTAGCATAAGCGGGCGTGGGAAGAAGTACAGCACATTCTGGAGCGTAGCGAGATATGTCACTGGCGAGTAACGGCGCTCGACTGACTCCTGCATACCGCTACGGCGGTCTTACTGTACTGTAGGCGCCGTTTCGCACCGGATGCCGAACATATTTGTCATTTTTTGTTTTTCCGTCGTTATTTAGTTACTTCAACATTCGTGGAGGTGTGAACCGTCTAGGCAACTAATCGATGGCCGTTTGTTTATTGCCATATACGGTTCGCTTTTTCTGTTTGTGAAGCATCTTGAGTGGCCTGTAATAAATGTTTATTTTTGTACATACAATAAACGTATTATTTATTAGTTACAATATGTTACTATATTACATTTTTCGTGTTTTTCTCTTGGTTGTTTTACTTACTTTTTTATAGTTTTTTTTTAATTCTAACCTAAGAAAACAAGAGAAAATCACAACAAAATCTAACATAGTAATGTGTAGTAACTACAATATACTCGTAATACGTTTATTGTATGTGTAAAAAGAAACATGTATTACAGGCCACTGAACATGCTTCACAAATAAAAGAAGCAAAACGCTTATGGCGGTAAACAAATTGTCTTCAAGTAGACGGAACACTTCTCCACGAAGTAAGAATATCTGTTGTTACAATGCCTTAAGCACCTACACCAGTGCTAAATTGGCACCTTCTCTGACTACAAGATCTTACATATGAGATGAGAATCTTAATTGGAAAATTCATATTTTGGATCTCCTAAAGCGACAAGGTTCAGCAACTTTTGCAATCAGAATAATTGCCAATTTTGAGGATGTAGAAATTAGTAAGCTAACATACTTTGCATACTTCCTCTCTCTGATGTCATATGGAATAATATTCTGGGGCAATCCAACACTTAGGCGGAAGGTATTCACTGCTCAAAAGAATGTAGTTAGAATAATGTGTGGGGTTCATAGTCGCACATCTTGTAGGCATCTGTTTAAAAGGTTAAGATATCTTACAACTGCTTCACAGTACATTTACTCAATAACGAATTTTTTTCCTAACAACATGGACCAGTTTAAAATCAACAGCGACATTCATGATTACAATACCAGAAAAAAGAAAGACCTACACTATTCTTTACTTAACCTATCTTCGGCACAGAAAGGGGTAAAATATGCTGCTATAAAACTTTTTGATAAATTACCAGATGAAATAAAATGTCTGACAGACAGCAGCAATAGTTTCAAAAACAAATTGAAATCATACCTCCTTGACAACTCCTTCTATACTATAGATGAATTCTTGAATATGCGTAAATAAATCTGGAGATATAATATATGCATTTTGTGCCATTTAAGGGAATGGGATAGATAATAGAAACATTTAGGTATAACACTATAATGTAAACAAAAAAGAAAAATATAAAAAAACTTGTTTTCTGTGCGCATTTCTTGTGCATTTGACACGTTCCGTATAATAACGATTTTCCGTGCTATTGATCAATGGAACACGTAACTAACTAACTAACTATCGATGTTGCCGAAGACCTACAACTTTCCTAGTCATGTGTGTGTGAGTTGCGTTTGCGTGAGTGAGTGTTTATGTATCTATCGTCTATTTTTGACGAAAGCTTTATTTGTGACAGTCTTTTTGTTCTGCCTATCTGAAACTCAGCACCTCCGCCATATGGTGAGTAGCAACTTTCCTTTTCATAATCTTGTAACTTTCTCAATTTTTGTACGACCAATACTGTACTCTATGTATGTTACATGAAAATATCAGTTAGACAACTCTTAAATTCCGACTTCTACATTGCTCTAACGGAACCGAGGGTAGCTTGTGACCTCTGACCAAACTCTATCCTATCGTCTGTACCTCTATGAAGTTACATAATCATCTTGCAGTTTGAAACTTCCTGGCAGATCAAAACTGTGTGCCGGACCGAGACTCGAACTCAGAACCTTCGCCTTTCGTGGGCAAGTGCTCTACCATCTGAGCTACCCAAACACGACTCACGACCCGTCCTCACGGTTTTAATTCCGCTAGTACATCGTCTCCTACCTTCCAAACTTCACAGAAGCTCTCCTGCATACCTTGCAAAACTGGCACTCCTGGAAGAAAAGAGTTCGAGTCTCAT